>NW_024090305.1:0-48771 GCF_014356525.2 Nilaparvata lugens
TAATTTCAGTGGAGTGTCGGCATCGAGCAGTCTCAAAAATTTCAATCGCACATGATCTTCTAAAGTAATGTAGGGCATCCGCCATTGGAGCTTAGTAATTTCTACACTAACCTCTGTACCGGTTGCAGACTCGACGCAATTGAGGTCTGAGGGCGACCTCAATAATACAAGCTCTTGTTTCAAGTTTAAAATTATTCTTTGAAAATCTTCAAAAAATGGAAGGATTAATTTCAACGGCATACAGAAAGTGAATTTATTATCTGTAAGCTCATATCCTGCTCTGTCAAAACCAGCTAAATGATATGTGTTTTTATCAGATGCGTTCTTCACAAGAATAGCTTTAATTGTAGAAGTTAAACCAATTAATCTTGATTTGGGAATTTGTTGACCTGCTAATTCGTATCGTATTTCATCAAAAAGGTTGCCCACTACGTTACTGCTTAATTTATAGTCTGCCGCAACGGGCGCACCAGCCGGTTGAGTTGCCTCCCCTGCTACTGTAATTGCAGGCGCTGCCAGTTTTGTGCAGCTAACCATTCCCTCAATCAATATAAATGATTTACAAGGTGAAGTGTACACATCCAATGAATTTATTCCTATCCGAGCTTCATCAGAGTTTTTTATTTCTTGTCCCGAATAAACTGTATGAGTATGAAATTGGAATTTGGTTATGTCATTATAAAACTGAAGCTCTGTCTCCACATCCAGAATATCACTAATTGCTGCGCCTGACATTTCGCCAATCAACTATAAAACCTAATTTTTCCAATATTCTCGCGCTTTTAGCCGATAACGCCCTATTGCTTTTAGTAGATGTTGACGCTATCGCGTTCCTTTCTCTAATGACTTGATTAGTCTTATTCGAACGCGGATTAAAAACAAGATATCCCATTACTTTTGTTTTTCATGTATGTGCAGTCTAATTGTAATTGTATCTCCGCGGAAATCAATAAACGATCTGTTCTGGTCTGTTACCTTTACATTAATAGTTTGAATTCGACGTGTATTCAAAGGTACATAAATAATTGGAGAGGGTACTTCATTTATTAAATAACCGCTAGGAACCTTTGGCAAAAATTCGTAGATTATATGTTTTTCTTTTCCGTTAAAGTAACTGCCACATGCTAAATTACACTCAACAAGAATACTGTCAATGCTTGCTATGTTAACCAAATGTTTGGAATAATACCATTTATTTGCTTGCAAAACAACATTATCAAAACCGAGTATCTTAGCAATCGAATCAGAACGTGTTAAATCAATAGGCTTATCAGAATGAATTTCAATCTTCATAGTATTTGCATTTGCACGTATAATAAGTTTATTCTTCTTCCCATCAATATTCAATTTATTCTTTAAAGATTTTATAATATCTTCAAGTTCATATGCGCCGGTATCCAACATGATTAACTTATCGCCATATTTGAAGCTAGAATTTGTTCCTTTGTTTACGTTTGCAATACTATTGTAACTAGAAAAATTAATCAGTCCAATTTCCCATTCACAATTTTTGTCCAATTCTATAATTTCTTGTAAATGTTCATAGAGGTTACTTGACTTTGATCTTAAGGTAATAACGACCATCTTGTGTGTTCACCACAAACACTTAGTTACAACTGATTTGCAAGAAACAATAATGTAAGATGGCCACAAAAATCGCTATTTAATGGCTGCATATGCTCCACATTATAAAATATATTTACTCCATTTTCTTTTTCCAATATTTGTCCAATTTGTATGGCGGTTGTAAATTTCCAATTGGATCAAAATACCATACATTAGAGCCAACTTTCTTATATGCTACCCAATGTGTGCCATCCTCGCTTTCCCTTGCTAAATTCACAATGGCATTTTCGTTTTTTAGAATTTTTTTGGTAATTCATCTAGCATATATATTCCTCTTAGCTGAATCTGTAATAATTTTGACCAATCAATCAAATCATAATTACTCAATTCTCCTTCAATATTCATGCCTTCTTCTTCTTCGTCTTCTTTCTACTCTTCTTTGTTGTTCTACGTTTCTTAACTTGTTTTTGGGGGAATAAACTCACTCCATATGATGGTGGTGGGGCTGGGGGTAGAAGTCTGCCACCACTAAGCGGTGGGTAAGGCTTCAAATAATATCCTTTTCCTGCAATATGTTGTTTCAACTGAGCTATAGCTTTGCGTCTAATATCATTACTATAACTTCTCCTCTCATTCTTCTTCTCCTTCTTCTTCTTTCTCAAAGACCCACCAAACGCCACTTTAGCTTTCATAACGTTTGTAACAAGATAGCTAAGTGCTTTCTCGGCAAGGGGTGTTTAAGGATTTTTGAATATGTCCCATGCAGCGTTTGCTAGAGCTCTGTCAGCTACCACTCGAGTTTTATTATCGCTATTTTGAGTATAGGCTATATCATGTATCTTGCAAGCTCTATCTAATGAATTTATACCTTGATCACCTCTCTTTAACCTTTCATTAACCTTGGTGCCTGGCCCGCAATACTCGTATCCCGGAATATGATATTCTTCTCCCAGGTTATCAATTACCTTATTTAAAATAGTTGATGTCACATTACCTGCCAAACCTGACACACATTTAAAAACTCTTGCCGCTGAACTCAAGATTCCTCTACCCCGTTTCCTCGAACTCTGCTTTTTTCTCCTACATACCATTTTTCATTACCTTTCAACTCAATGGTTGAACATTAACTGAGGTTAATTAATCAATACATCAACTTGAATTGAATTGGTTTAATTTTCAATCGAGTTGGAAATGAATTCACACCACAATCAATCAATCATAGTCAAAAATGTCTAGACTGAAATTTGAAACAACATATCGTTCACTCTCTCTCACACAACTGTTTACAAGATTTTATGTTTTCGGCCCCAATATAAAGTCTTTATATTTGGCTAAATCCATTTTTTCTGTAATAATTTGCACTACCTGATTTTCTGTAAGGTTATGTTGTTTGGCCTCAATCCAGTTCATGTGAAAAGAAACCTGGGCGTATTTGGATACGATGTCCAGGGCCACTCTGTGTATGAATAAATTTAGATAGTCAATGAATGGAGCCGAACATTGCAGTCTCATGACAGCACCCTCTTCCGAATTTTTAATTGCCTCAGCTATTTCATCACGAACGCTTTTCACAGCTACTCCCATCTCGTTTTTCTTAATAAAATCTCCTATATCATTTTTAGTTGCGTACTTTTCCGCAATTTGCTTAATTAGAATAGCAATAGCATCTTTTGTAATGAATTGTTCAATACCCTCCATAATATTAGCTTTTATTGCACTCGCCATTTCAGATAATCGTTTTTCAAACTCTTCCTTTGTTAATGAAGAACTAGTCAATTTCTGCAAAGCAGATTCTAAATATTGCTTATCAATTAACGATGGATGTGTTTCATTTACTTTAGTAAAAATTTCTGTACTAAGTTGTTTTAATTTAGTATTGAGATAGTTTCTGTCCAGCACCTCCAAATTCTTAATTTTATCCGATATGGCTTTTAATTTCTCATCTAAATAAGCTTTATCAACTTTATCGTTGTTAATACTGAGCAACTGAGATGAAAAGCTGTCTGTTGAAGTTTTCACTTCTCCCAGAGCGGATTCTAAATTCAGAGTTCTCTCTGCAATAGCTTTATTGATATTAGCACTGAAATTTTGTAATGTACTTAGAATATGTTCTCTTTCAATTATGCTCACTCCAATATTCTTTGTATTTTCCGAAACGAGTTGGTTATTTGCGAATCTAAATAAAATTTCACAGCTTCGCTGATTCCTTGTTGATTTATCGATTCGATTATCTTCTGTGTTATCGAGTCAATATCACACGTAAGATTAGCAACAGGTCCGCTAGCACTAGGCGTATCAATTCGTCCAAATCGATGTAGAGTCATCGTAACACTGAACAATTAATTTTGCTTCTTTTAGCTCTTCAATTATAGACGCGATCTCCACATCATGCCTGGTGTTGCCACTAGCTTTTGAGGAATAGAGTAAATTTAATCTTTCCACTAATTCGTCAAAATTATCAAAGTATTGATAAATTCTATCATGAGAATTATTTTTTGCAAATTTCAATAAACCCCAACCCTTCTTTTTACTAAGTTTTTTACTGGGAAATAACTTTTGAATCATTTGCGATTAAATTCCCTGATTTCGTTTAACATAGCCTCTTCGATCTAAATGTATGCCTGTAAGTGTTAAGATTTTTTTATACTTATCCAGATCTCTCTGATTATAAAGATTTGAGTTTGGTCTCGCACTGAATAATAACTCAAGTAGACCATGTGTTAAACGGAATCTTTCATTATTATATCTATATAACCGTTATCGAATATTACTTGCTGATTTCCAATATAATACACGTCATCTTTAGAATTCCATAACTGATTGAATTATCCAATTTTTCCGCATGAAACGTTTTTGGATATTGTGACAGCACATCATCGTTTCTGCTAGAACCAAGTAAACTGTTTTCAAATTTAGTCGAGCTTAAAAAATTGTCTGTTGAACTCTCATAACTCTCTTCATCCCCCTCCTCATTATCATCAATATCCATACTCTCTTGTTCCTCTTTTACTTCTTCCTTTTTAGGTGTAAAATCATGATTAGAGTGCAAACTAGATTTGGTTTTTCCCAATTCAATTATAGGTTCTATTAATGGTGAAAGAGTTTTCCTATTGAATTCCTCCGTTCGTTTTTCAAAATTGACTAAGCTTTTATGCTTGTCACTGATCACCTTTCTCAATTTCTTAATCTTTTCTATTAAACTCTCCCTCTTGTTATTTACTATGCTATTTCCTCTCCTCTTCCTCCTCCTCATATGTGTTTTAGACAACATGACTGTACATTGTAAGTTCCAATTTACGAGAGAAAACCGTGATCACGTCTGGACTAATTATTTGCCAGCGTTTGCATAACGGATTTGAAATGTACTTGTCTAATCGTTTTTCGTCTGTAATAATTTTAACATTCATATGTTTCCGAACTGATTGTATAGTCTTACCAAAACAAAGATTAGAACATGCCTTAAAGAAGGATATTTCAAATTTTTTTTTCGCGGCCTGTCTATTTTTGATATTGAAGTCGATGTAGCTTTTCAGCCAGGGAGATTGGGAAAAGCTAATGACGCGATGCACTTTCAATAATTTCAAACCAAGCTGAAGGTAGAGTTTTAAATTGACATAGTGTACAATGTACTTTTCACGGTTAAAAAGTGTGTTCATGAGTTTTCTGGTCACTCCCTGACCGTTCTCATTTGTCTGATACTCGGACAGCAATTCCCGCAGTGGAGTTAAGTGTAGCGGCGCGAGAGGGAAGCTGGCATGCTTATCGTGTAAATCTTTCGGGTACTTGAGATCACATTCAATTACGTAACCAGTTCCTGAATTGCTGTCCAAATTCGCGAAATCAAGTTTGGAAATTTCTTCCTCTGTGAGGAATTTGAAATTCCCAAAAGGGAGGGGTCTGCTCATAGAATCCGCATAAAGAGAATTAGCATCAACGTAAAGGAGATAATTAGATGGTTTTGAGGTATCGTATGTCTCAGGTAGATGTTTGTTATCCGCCTCACAATAATGTTTACCGATAAATGAGACCCCACCTCTCATTCCCGCTTCGAACAAGAGATGCATGTCCGGATCTGTAAGTAATTGCAGTTCGACTTTAGTGTATTTCAACATGCAATTCCAGGTGAAGTCCGCGAGGGAAATAAAATGAGTAACATCAAGCCCGTATGAGGTAAAAAGCGTAGACCTCATAGATTCAAAAACTGTTGCTAATAACATTACGTCTAAACATAAATAAAAATCATGATATTCACCCAAATTTTTCAGATTGAATGTCGAGAACACTCTTTGTGCATGTTGATATTCTTTGTGTGTCAGAGGTGTGTCCGTTAAATCATTATGAAAACATTCTATTGGAGGAAGTGACGTTTCCACGAATTTTTCAGGACAACTCATGTAGGAATACGGGTATACTCCTTTTTTTAACAGAAGCTGTCTGTGTTCGCGAGGTGGATCATGAAACACCGAAAATAATCGCTGGAACTTCTTTTCCATGTCTGTACTTTCTACCAAACTACGCACCAATACTTCCAAGGATTCGTTCATAAACTTGTGGGAATCTAGAAATTTAATTTCGCCTACCGAAAGTGACAAAAATCTCTCTGACGTATTCGCGATGCAGGATATTTCTTTTTTACATTTACCAACGCTTTCAGAATAAAATTTGAATCAAAACCGGAGAAATTATGGAAATAACACGAAATGTACTTTGGAGTACGTGCTGTTAAATTGCAAGAAACGTGTGCAGCACACAAGTAATTACCGGTTTCATGTGCATGGTGTCGACATTTAATATCGGTTTCTGAGAACGGTTCAGCACAAAGCCCGCAGTTTACTGAATTTTGAAATTCGCACTCTTCACTTTCGGACAAATGTTGCATCGGAATTTCACGTTTCATATCCTCATACAAAATTTCGCCAAGATCTGTAATTTCCTGAAGAAATTTCTCCATGATTTTTTCGTCTAAACTACTCGATCTATGGAGTACAGGTCCGTATGCAATTTCTCCGTTTACATCTATAACAATGAAACAATACCCGCAAGGAATATGCCGCGCCGTTTTCTTTGTGTAACTACGAGTAATTTCATCGGAATCGGATTCGTCATCATCAACATCATCATCATCATTATCAATATTCACAATGTATGTTTCTAAATCCGCGTAAATGGTGTACTTTTTCTTCAACGTCGCGCCTAGTTTCTTGAATTTAATTGTCTCTCCGCGTTTAGGATATGAAACGCACTGAGATTCAAACTTGGAACAAAGTTCCACATGTTTCAACAAATTTGCTTTACCGTCTACATTTCGAGTTTTGTCTGATGTGAACTGGTGAAAACAGAAATTACAAACATGTACTTGACCGTGGGATTTTGAAAGGTGGGAGAGAAGACGAGATAGCCCGTTTTTCCCGTTGCGGTATTTACTAAACAGAAATGAGTTTTTCCTGCATCGCCTTTCAACATTGGAAGATTAATTTGGTGTTTACGAGTGCGGAAAATGCTTGTACGGTAGGGGAAAAACTTTTTGTTGTCATATGCGATGACGTGAATTGCAATGTCCGGATTGAGTATTTCAAATTTCTTAATATCGCGTGTCGTCACCGGGAAATTTACACCTCGCATATTAAGTGTGTGAGCAAACTAGCTCAAATACTTTACAGTCAAGTTCGAGTTCCTTGGCTTCTGATGGAAATACGCGAGCACTGACCATAAAAAGCATTTTTCGTCAGAGAGATTTTTGACATTTATAATACAATTTTTGTTTTTCAAAAACTGGGGTGTTTGAATGAAACTGGATGTGTATATAGGATTAAATTTAATCACATTTACATCCAGTGATTCAATTTTCTTTAGCACCCATCTGCTCCCATGTCTTACGAAATTTTCGAAAGACAAGAGGATTTTTCTCACAGCTAACATGAAATGTTCATTGAAGTCATCATAGTTCTCCAAAATAGACAACCCTATATTTGAGAAACTATGTAAGTTTACTAAAGTTGAAACAGACTCATCAACCTTGTCATCCAATACCACTAATTTATACAATAAAACGTTTAAAACTATGAACCACTTTACATTTCCATCATACCGTGCCGCATGCTCCCTAATTATCTCGAAAACTCGAGTTTTCGACCTCTCAAGCACATTCTCAATGTCAATATCCTCGTCATCGAGGGTGATGCGATGGCGGACTGCGCTTGAATTGATGGCATGAAGTCTGCATTCCCTCGGCATGATACTGAAAAAACAAAAGAATACTGATCAGGATGGCATAGGCAATTAATAGTGTAAAGGAGTACAATTCAAAATCAGTTGTGAATTAGCATTCACGATGTTATCACAAGGACAGATAATGTTGCATGAAAGATTGAGATTATTATCTTTTGATAAAAGATGGTTGAAATCTTCTCCGCATTTGTCCGCGGAAAACATGGCGAAAGAGGGATTTATATTCTCATCTGCACCAGACATTGTGCGATGTGTATTTTGTTCAATTTATTTGGGAAAATGGGAAGAAAGTGACATACCAGCAATAGAACATGCAAGGTACAGCCCGAACTGTAGAAGGAAAGGAAATATAACAATTGAAGAGGAGAATTACGATAATAATATTCTACGAGAATATGAAGAAAGATATTCAACTTTTAATTGTGTAGAAGATTCATCCGTTCAAGGAGAGTATTTTGAAAAGCATCAACATCTACATTGTGACTTTTGTAAATCATTATCCAATAAAGCAGAGTATTTTGCGAGAAATGGTTATTTCTTACATAAAAATCCATTCTATCTGCAATGTGTCTATTGCAAATATATTATCGAAAATCCATTTGAAAAAGTGATACATTTACCGTTTTGTTTATATGAAGAGTGTGAGAAAGAAGAGCGGGGCTTGGATGTTCCGGATATACTGTATCATAAAGATGAAGTAAAATCGCATGCATGCAGTATATTGTAAAAGGTTTTTTATTCTCCGAGGACAAACACTGTCCTCGGAGGAGAAAAACTGTGCTCCGAGGAGAAAAACTGTCCTCGGAGCACAATTTTCCTCCTCAGAGGATAAAATTGAAGTAAAAATGTACTTACATGTACTGCTTGATGCTGCGTGAATCTCCTCGAGTGTAGAGGTGTAGATAGCGACCTATGGTACAGGTGTAGATAGCGGGCTATGGTACAGGTGTAGATTGCGGCCTATGGTATGATTGACTCCTCTCAGGTGTAGATACTGCCTTTGACTCCTCGAGTTGAGAGGTGAGAAAATGCTGTGAAAACAATGAAATATTTAATAACTGTAACCAAATATATATAAGTAGAGTACTATAAAGTACATTAAATTATCGCTAGAGTGTGCTTTTCATAATAATAATAATAATAATAATAATAATAAGCTAGAGCAAGGTAATCTGTTAGTAGTGATCTTGTCTTTGCTGATACAACATCAAGCTACTGTACTGAGATGGATAATGTGTTTGGTGCGGCATCAGTGGAGTCTGAGTTAAAGTCTTCAGATTTGTGCGTTCAATTCATTATAGATAGACATTTTAATCAATTAAGTGAATACCATTCTGTTCCTTTAGAAAAAATGAGATATCAATATAAATTAAGTGAACTCTTGGACACGCACCTAGATATATTGCAGAGATTAGCAGAAAAAGGATGGATAAATCTACAATATCTAACATTTGTGAGAGACTATGAAAAATTAGGTTCTTGCTTCAGTGATGGATACGATCATATTCTTGTTTGTGATTTATATGATACATCATATGATAAATTCTGGGGGAATGGCGATATCCCCGATTCATGGAGATGTGAGTGTGCAATCCTTAAACAGTCTATCAATAGAATTAAGAAGGTTATAATAGAAAACAATGCTCATTTAACAGAAGAACAATTAAATCAACTTATCTGGAATTTTTTACGAGATTCTGCAGATGAGACAGGCTTAGAACAGGATTGACAAAGAAAGATCAAAACATATAAGTGTATGTGTGCAATATTGTAAATAAATGAAATGCTCAACTTTGCTACTGGTTGGTTGAATATTAAAATGCGTTATCTCATTGATGATAGAAAACACTGACAAGATAAGATTCATGTTTGAAAAATGAGGTCCTCTTACTTCCATGTTGAAGGATCTAACATGGAGAACAATATTGTCCTCGGAGAAGAGGAAAATTTAAGTAAAAATGAACTTACATGTGTTGATTTGACGAAATGAAATAATCGGATATGCTTCTCTCAGCTCAGTTAGCTCCTCGACTCGGTTCAGGTATTGTCTCAACTCAGGTAGCTCCTCGCCTATGATTTTCTCGATGCAGGTAAGTTTCCCTCACGAGAGCACAACTGCTTATGAGACCGAGTTGTGAGGTGAGAAAATGCTGTGAAAAACAATGAAATATTTGATAACTGTAACCAAATATATATTATAAAAATCAATTTAGTGTTATTTCACAAAAATATGAGAATGTAACAAAAATTTTTACTTACAATCAAATGTTAGCGTTGACCTCGTGCTAAACCTCTGGGGAGTATTGGCAGTGTTTGCCAATTGTGACACGCCTCCTATGTGTTTCTATCTCACTTGTACAAGCCTGCAACAGACAGAGAAACGACTTGCTATATAATCACTTTTCTCAGAGGAAAATCATCATTCACGTTAGAGCTATACGCTTGAGTATTAACTATTGTTTCTAAAAAATCGTCATTCGTTACGCGGAGATGGACTCATCAAGTGCTTCCTCATCCTCCACAACATTCTTATTACCAGACAGCCCGCCTCCGGAGAGGAAGATGAACTTCTGGGAGCAGCAGAAGCAACAGCAGCAGAAGCGCCGCAGCACGGCTGCTACCTCGGCTGTTGCCTCCACATCTGCTGCTGCCACCTCCTCCTCCTCCTCCTCCTCAGATCCCTTGAAGAAACAAGGGATCTTTGTACGTGAGGAGGATTCCTCCATCATCATCCCAGACAGCAGCCCTCTCCCGCAAGCTACTTGGGCGCCGCGCCGAGCGACGCTAACATCAGTGCCTGCCGCCGCCGCCGCCGCCCCCAAGCAGTCAGTTAAGCGGAGGTTGTTTGTCGACGACGACGATGAGGAGCCCTCCAACGTCCTCACTCAATCGAAGGTTAGCATACAAAAATATTATTATTGTAATGTGCACAAAAGATTTCGTCCATTTCAATAAAATCTTTTGTGCACATTACTACAAGTCTCTATGTTTATTTGAATAAATATGAAATTACTGTGAGCAAAGTCTCAAGACTGAGCTTGTACGTATTATGCTATTTCAAAACAATCCGAACACAGATAAATTTTCACACGATGGTTGATATACACATTTACTAAGTATGTTGCATGATAATTGTGAGTTATGAGAATTTCCGAGTTATTACATACTGATTACATATATATATGAAAAATCAAATCATATGTTGTTTGTGTGTGAAACAAAATTGTTAAAAATGTGCATGTAATGAAGTGAAATTCGAATATATATATATATATATTGATATTTGAATTATGAAAAATCCAATCATATGCATAAACTGTATGTTTTCTGCAATAACTTTGATGACAAATTACTTATTACTTATATGAAAAATCCAATCATATGCATAAACTGTTTGTGTGAAACAAAAATTGTTAAAAATTTGCATGAGTAATGAAACGTGAAATTCGAATAATATTGTTATTATAAATCCAATCATATTATTCTGCAATAACTTTGATGACAAATTACTTATTACTTATATGAAAAATCAAATCATATGTTGATTGTAATGAACTGAAAAATTTTTTTCGATAATTGAGAGTTATGTCAGAGAATTTCCGAGTTATTACTCACAGTTTTGAGTAGTGAATCTGTTGAGCAAGATCTCTCTCTCTTGTATGATTTTAAACCTGAAACAAATAAGAGTCTAATGAAATATTTTTCAACAGAAACGAGTGCAGCTACAGGAGTCGCAAGACAGCTCAATAATGTCTCTGTTATGGGAGACGGAGGAGGGGGAGGAGGAGGATGAATTGGACAGGGAGACAGACGACTTCATTCGGATCATAAATTCTAGATGTGAAAAACCCTGGATGCCTCTGCGGGAATTGGAGGAGGGGTTACCATACCCCATCGTGGACGTCCGGGAGGCGTCCAACCAACATGGATGTCGCATCATCTTAAAACTATACACTCCTGGAATGAGGTCGACTGAGGTTTATCTTCCGGAACGGTTTTCCGAAATTGTATCCTCAAACGATGTTGAGAAGTTCAAAAAGAACTGCACAAAATCTTGCCTTTTAGTCAAACATGTTAATCCTAGGTGGTCCGACATAAAGATTGTTAATAAAAATTGTTAATAATCTTGGGCCCATCTAGCATTAACATATATATATGCAAAACATGTATCATATTTATAATTTACTTGTTATATGTATCCAATATCTATAATTCTATGTATCATATTTATAATTTACTTGTTATATGTATCCAATATCTATAATTCTATGTATCATATTTATAATTTACTTGTTATATGTATCCAATATCTATAATATCAATAACATTAAAAAAATAGTTTGTTTTCTATAAAAATTTTTCTCAATTCTCACCTATCAGTTCACACACACACACTAGTATACGTGTTGAGCACTCAAATCACTCACTCTCCACACTATGCAAGTTGCATTGAGTGATAAGAAATTAAAATGTGTTTTTATAGCTTGATGTATGCACGCACGCGCAAGCATGCCCCTGAGCTGAAAACATCAGCCGGTCGCTCACTCAGTCAAGGCCGGCTAACGCCCCCCCGACCTTCACAAGGCCGCCCGCCTTCCTTGTTGATAATAGCAAAAAGGAATTTAGAAATATGGTGATTTGAGAATAGGAGATAACGCATGGGGCCATCTGGCTGGATTGGCATTCTATTCATTCTTATCTGTATGACTTTCAATATTATTGTGTTTGACTTTTTCACATCAACTATTTGAAATGCATTTTGAAAATTCATTTCAAATAGATGATCTGAATGGGTGAATTCGATTTGAAAGTATTATTCCAAATTAATAGAGAATCCTCTAAAAGAGGAGGATGATGGATTCACTTAAACTGGCAGTAGCGTACGCCCGATCAAAGTGGAGAATGGCATGATTTCTATTCTCTCCTTTACTCGTCATTCGTAATGCAGAGATCGCTATGCGGTGAGAGGCATATGGTTTCACTTACATCTGGCAGTATACGAATGACGGATTAAAAAGGAACATACTCAAGCTTCGCCGAGTTCTCTCATCACACACACACACATGGCTTTTGCAATAGAGGAAAAGCGGCAACGTGCCAGGGGCCCGAGTTGGGTGCAAGCCAGTCTGCTGCTTGTGTGAGAGAGAAACAAAGGAATTTAGAAATATGGTGCAAGTAAGTCAGAATAGGAGATAACGCATGGGGCCATCTGTTTTTTCCACCTAGTAGTTTGCACAATCTACAAGTAATGCTTATGCGAGAGACAGAGAAACGATGGGTGTATCACTCTCTCTCTCGTACCCTCCGAATTATTCAATTTGCAATCACTTTAATTTTACAGTATTATAAGTTATTAGATGTAACAGATTCACTTTAATTTGACAGTAGAGAATACAGATTCACTTTAATCTGTCAGTATAGCATTAGATGTAGTAATATGGATTCACTTTAATTTGACAGTAGAGAATACTGATTGACTTTAACCTGTCAGTATAGCATTAGATGTAGAAATATGGATTCACTTTAATTTGACAGTAGAGAATTTTTCCCTCAAAGGGAAATTATTTTTTCCCTCATCTAGCATTCACTTTAATCTGTCAGTATAGCATTAGATGTAGAAATATGGATTCACTTCAATCTGTCAGTAGAAAGGGAAATTATTTTTTCCTCAGGAAAATTATTTTTTTCCTCACTGAGAGAGAGAGAGATCTCTCTCTCTCCATCCCCCTCGTCCTCACTGGGAGAGGGGAGATAAGATAAGGAGAGAGAGAGGGAGAGGGAGAAGGAGAGGGAGAGGGAGAAGGAGAGGGAGCGGGGGAGGGGGAATTTGCGCAAACTCAGGGGGGTGGGGGAGGGGGGAGGGGGGGAAATTGCGCAAAAACGCCAGTCCAATCTCCCAATATATAACTACTTCATGGACTCCACCAAGAGGAAATCTTTCAAGGGTGGTGTGGTTGTAGAATTATTATCTATTACAAGAGGCTGTTTATTACCATTGAATGCTAAACTTATTGTAGAGTGATTCATCAAAAAATCGTGACCAAGTATCACATTGCAACAGCATTCTTTTAATACCAAGAGTTTAATATTGTTGTATTCATTTCCTTTGTACACAATATTGCTATGAACACATGCTTTTGTAGCGGTGTTATGTTGAACAGATGCAAATCTTATAAAACAAGAATCTGATGCAGTTTTAAATTTATTTGTTTTTGCAAATTCTTCATCAATAAAACTGGCAACACTTCCGGTATCAATAAGAGCTGGTGTATTTATTCCATTCACCGAAACAATAATTGTAGCTTTAGAAAGATTACTGGCTATACCAGCTGCAGTAATAGTTGACGTAGTTAGTTTTTCTTTGAGCGTTTTACTTTTACACACATGGGAAAAGTGTCCAATTCGGGAACATTTATGACAAGTCTTTCCTATTGCAGGACACTCTTGAGAATTTGAGTGTTTTTTATATCCGCAACGTTGGCATTGAACGGATTTCTCTACAATTGCCTGTCGATTTTGGGTTACAGCATTAACGTCTGAGAAAGATTCACTCAAGCTTATGTTTTTATTTTCTTCAACAGAGTTTGTATAACAAGTACTTTTAAAGGAGTCGGCATATGTTTTTGCGGATTCAAGAACACGTGCTTGGGAAACGGTTTCTTGTAGACTCAAATCTCCTTGTTGAAAAAGTTTCTCTTTAATTTCAATAGAACATAACCCTGAAACAAGAGCATCTCTAATATGCTCGTTTTTGTTTTCTTCGGCTGACACTCTAGTGAAGTTACATGATAAGCTTAATCTTTTTAGTTCAGAATAGTAGTGATCAATGGACTCACCTATTTGTTGTTTTGCATTAGCAAGGCAGTATCGTGCATAAATTTCAATCTTTGGTTTAACGAACATATCTTCCAACATGGATATAGTTTCTTCATATGAAGTATAGCTTTCCACAATTTCGTATAAAGCAGGTGATAAGAAGTTTACCAATATTTTCATTTTGTCTTTGGTTGTCGTTCCTTCTAAGAAATTTTCGAACGTCTTTTTCCAATGTTTCCACTCTCTCTCTGCCGTAGGCGAATCTGGGTCGATAGATAATTCCTTTGGCTTGAGAAACTTGTCAATATGTGATTCCATCTTATCTTCTTCGTAGTTACGGTTTTCAATCGTTTTTGTCTTTTTCTTTGTCGGCATTTTATTTGATTAAATTGAAATAAGTAAACTCTTCATTTGTAGAGCTTTAATCAAATAAAATTGAACATGACTTTCTACTAGTAACGGATCAACAACATTTGATATTTATGAATGAATCAATGACAACGAAAACATATGGTTTATCATATCAAACACATGTAGAGATAAATAGTTGAGTAGTAATGGTTTTTAATACATTCATATAAAAAATAATAATGAGAGCCTACATTTTTTTAATATTCCAGATAAATTGTATTGGTTGTATATTTTTGTTCACATTGGTTTGCAGATGTCACGGAGTGCAAGAGATTTTTAATTAATGCTGGACTCAAAAATCAATGGATTTTATTTTGTATAATTTCAAATTAAGTTATAACCATTTATGTAATTTTTTTAGTAATGATGATTATTTTTTTTTCTGTAAGTTGACCACGAATACTGGTTGAGAGTGATCAACTTAGTTCCTATTTTTACTTTCATTGCCCTATTACCATAGGTAAGGAAAATATTGTTTTCCAAAAAAAAATTAAGGTACCCCAATTTCAAGTTTTCTATACGTTTCAAGGTCCCCTGAGCCCGAAAACATGATTTTTGGGTATTGGTCTGTGTGTGTGTATGTGTGTGTGTGTGTATGAGTGTGTGTGTATGTGTGTGTGTGTGTGTGTATGTCTGTGAACACGATAACTCCATTCCTAAGTAACCGATTGACTTGAAATTTTAAACTTAAGGTCCTTATACCATGGAGACCCGACAATAAGAAATTCAATTCAAGATGGCGGAAAAAATGGCGGATAATTACTAAAAAACCATGTTTTTCACGTTTTTCTCGAAAATGGCTCCAACGATTTCCTTCAAATTTATACCATGGATAGCTATTTATAAGCCCTATCAACTGACATGAGTCTCATTTCTGGGAAAATTTCAGGAGCTCCGTAACATTATTGAGAAAAATGACGAATAATCACTAAAAAACCATGTTTTTCACGGTTTTCTCGAAAACGGCTCCAACGATTTTCTTCAAATTTATACCATATTCATAAGCCCTATCGACTGACATGAGTCTCATTTCTGGGAAAATTTCAGGAGCTCCGTAATATTAATGAGAAAAATGATGGATAATCACTAAAAAACCATGTTTTTCACGGTATTCTCGAAAACGGCTCCAACGATCTTCTTCAAATTTATACCATGGATAGCTATTTATAAGCCCTATCAACTGACATGAGTCTCATTTCTGGGAAAATTTCAGGAGCTCTGTAATATTATTGAAAAAAATGACGGATAATCACTAAAAAACCATGTTTTTCACAGTTTTCTCGAAAACGGCTTCAACGATTTCCTTCAAATTTATACCATGGATAGCTATTTATAAGCCCTATCAACTGACATGAGCTTAATTTCTAGGAAAATTGCAGGAGCTGCGTAATATTCTCGAGAAAAATGGTGAATTATTACTGAAAAACCATGTTTTTCACGATTTTCTCAAAAATTACTTGACTGATTTATTTAAAATTCATACTCTGTATAGTTATTTATCAGCTCCATCAACTGGCATGAGTCTCCTTTTTGGGAAACTGATGGGGGGTTCACCCCATCCTTCAGAAATGGACTTTGTAACCTCCTTCTCGTGCATGTGGTAGGTAGGTAGAGCAGTCTATAAAAATAACACATAGTCGAGATATTTCATCTGTAGAACAGCTGTTTTGACGATTTTTGAAAAATCATCGGATTTCACAATATTTACACAAAGGAAAAAGTACTCTGAAAACAATTATATACACACATATACAGTAGTCTGATCGTAGTTTCAAATAATTATGTTGCCGCCAATCATCATTATGTTATTTTTCTCTAAATTATTGTCGCTTAAGAATGAGGCTCCCAGTTTAATGAGCAAGGAAAGTTGTGTGAGTGTACCACACCAGATTTTTAAACTGTAATTTGCTATGTTTTTGTGAAAAGGAATCAATAAATTTCATTTCATTTTTTCATTTTAAATGTAATTAATTTTACGAGAGCCTATCAGAGAAGCCTTCTTTTATAAAAGGCCGTCTCTGATTGGTTCTCATAAAGTTAATCACAATTAAAATTTAATCGGCTTCTGTGCAACAAGACCTAGCTTTTCAAATTCATCTGATTTTGAAGCTTCTCTTCAATTAGATGGATAATTAAGTTATAACTCTCAATATAATGTCATAACACTGTTAAAACATAATAATCACTCGATATGTATTGAGCAATACCTTGGTTTTATTAGGAAAATTGATTTGGAGCTTTTATTTGCATAAATCAATATACTTCATAGGTAGCGAATAGCAAGATGGACCCTGTTGTCATTATATTTTCAAATGGCTGCAAGGGACCATTCCGTTATGCACTACCATTCTGGGTAAAAGAGGATCTTCAAGCAATAAACGTTCCCTTTTAGGTTATCTTACTGTTGGTTATGGATGCTCCGCATTCTGTGCGACGTCATAGTTCCTAAGAATATTCTGGTGACGTCATAGTGACTAAGAATATCACTGCATGTGTATGCGCGTGCGTACGTTGCCCTGTGATACTAGGACTATTTCGTACTAAGAGTATTTCGGTACATCGACCCCCACTTCCAAAGACCTTAAAGATGCATAGACTCACATACAGCGCTAGTGTCGTACTTGGAATTGAAATCCGCCATTGAGGGGGCAACACAAAAGATTATTACATACCAATGCCACCAATGTCTTTGTGATCAATTGTATTACAAATATATATAGATATAATACTCGTGCTAAAATACCCCAATGGCGGCCTTCAATTTCAAGTAAGAGCTATCATTGGGAAGACATAGGCATTGTGGGTCTATACCTCTTTAAGGTCTTTGCCCACTTCTGCCACAAAGAAGTCACTCTGTCCATCTCTCGTTCGACAAAGGTTGGCAAAGCGATGTTCCTGAAGAGACGCCCGCATCTCTTTGATGGATTGTGGCGTTTTGGGCTGAATCGCCCTCCTAGATCTGGCCATAGTTCGCAGAACTGTAGATCTTGATAGTCGTACAGCTGCATCTCTGTGTCTGGGAAAGTAATTGAAGGAAAAATATTTAATATTCACGTGTGTTGTCATGAACTATGAGATTTTTGACAAATAAAAACAGTTGAAAATGTTTGAAATAATCTGGAATCGTATTTCAATGGATCATAACTTAAATTTTAACCACATGAAAATCTCCATGGGAGTGAGATGAAGCACACAGATTTTTCTTATAAATAAGACAGTGAACAGTGGGCCTAGCCTTAAAATACAATAAATAGCATAAGAAGTTCTGCTCTTCTCTTAAAATGTTGCGGAATAAATTAAACACCAAAATAAAATAATATATATTAATAGATTTAATTATAGCAAACTTTAAAATAATTTCCAAAAATATTTTAATTGAAGTTCATGATGATTGAAAATTTCTATAACTTACTCTTGTTCTCAATAGAATCTTGACACATCATTAAAATATCATTTTTTCTCAAAAATAGATTACTGATTCAACTTCAAAATAAATGTTTAATTCTTGGTCTACCATCAGGTGATACCAATTGAACACAACATTGCAGTGTTCCTGTCTGACGGTCTGGGAACTGGAAGCCTCCAATTTAAAAAATTGAACCTAGTAATTCGAAATATTCAAATTGAGGAACGTGATTAATTAATTAATAATCTATTAATTTAGTGATGCGTTAATTTGTATACTGTAAATTATTTCAACAACCATACATCACAAACGGTGAGGCAAGCCGAATTTCATAACTTACAAAAAGGTAACGTTTTAGATTTATTCGAACAAAGTTCAAATTTATCATACGTTACAACTAGCAGAAAGAAAGTTATTCGTTGTATATATATAAATATATAATCAAAAATTGCTATTTTCAAATGTTAGAATTTCAAATTCAACAAATTCGGAAAGCACACATCATTCTCCTGCCATCCTACAGTCAACATGGAAAAGACATAGCAAACACTTATACTTTAAAAAAGTATTTGTTTTCAATATTTACCTGATTTCTTCATCGGCGAAAATGGTGGGGATGGAAACATCTCTTTCCTCTCTCGCCCACCTCTTCACGGTAGACATGAATTTGTTTTTTTGGCCGCCTGCTGGGTGGATCTGGTCGGCAGTTGTGTTGCGGCTCGGTATGATTGGCGACCTGTCAACGACCTGCATCCACCCAAAATGCAGGGCACTGCCCATAATTGCATCCTAAGTACCTGCAAATTATCAGAGGATAAAAACAAATCATATTTCTCTTTCCTCTCTTGTCAAATTCAACTTCTTGTTGAAGCACTTTAAATTAGTGAGCACCTCTGGCTGGAGAACTCGCTCACCAACGGCTGATAAGTCCGAAACTTATTCATATAGATTATGAATAGTTTTTGGCCAAGCCTGTTGTTCCTTTCCAAACATATTTATATGATAGGCTATAATGTGATTGTATCCACAAATAAATGAATATATTTTACAGACAGATGAAAGGCGTAAGAAAATCAGTCAGAATGTGATACTAGCGGGTAACCCGTGTTCGACAATAAGGGTCCATTTTAAAACTTGACGAACTGAAAACTTGACGTAATGAAATCTTGAGTAGTTGAAAATAGACCTATAACCATCCCCGGCCAATTAAAAATCCATATGCAAGATTTTAAGTTAATCAGTCTAGTCGTTGAGACTTGATGTTGCGTCAAACATGATTTTCCTATCCCGTATGTGTATAAGCTAGTTATTTCCTTTATTATAGTATAGATTAACAAATATATTACAATTTCTGTAAGTATAACTCTGGCTTTCATAATTCTTTTCTAGTTTATAATGAAAATAAATCGCAAGATAATGGCCTTTGGAAATTGCTCCACCAAGATACCCACAAGTTCAATAAAGTAGCCACGTACATCTGTGCGACCCCAGGATGGCTTATAAGTTGCTTTTCAATTCACAATAAATACCAAATTTACATTGATTGATTGATTATATGATTCACCAATTTTAATTACCTCTTGTCTCCGACGACTCTTCGAGTCCTGTAATAATACCTGTTCCCGTCTGCATAAATATGGCTTTTTTGAATTTTTTTAATTGTATTTATTTGTCCTTAAATTGAAAATTTAAAAAAAACCTTACATATGCATCGACGCGTAATTTGAAAAGGGATATTCCGGCAAATCTCATACGATTATATAAAAGCGTTTGGCCGTAATCGTGTCACACAGACAGACAGAAAGACAGGAGAAAGTAAATCCGAGTCGAATAAAAATCTCACTCACGATCGGCTAATAAGAAACTGCCGTTCCGGTTGAATAATATTATTTAAAAATAATTAAGCCCATACAATAAATAGTACAGTAAAATTAAAAAACAATTTGCGATGGGATAGGATAGATGTAACTTAAAACTGTTTTAAGGTCATAGCTCACACAAGTATTTTCAAGGTAATCAGCTCACAAGCCACGAGTAGTAAAACATATAATAAGATGTTAACTAACTAAATAATCGAGAAAATAATTATTATGAGCTGACTGTAGCCAAGCTCTAATTCAAACCCCAACTTAAGGTACGGCCAGACCAGCATTTCTTTAATGTGCGGACGACACGAGAAAAATGAAGAGCATGTATATGTAGGTACAGATAGGAAAACCGTCGGTGTCACCTACCCCAATAACAGGGTCACCCCGAGGTTAATAGGCACCCATTTTGAAATGCCTTATACACAATTATTATTCTCATATATATTAAATATAGCTGATTACCTACTTAATTTTTTGTGTGGTGAAAAATAGCGTTCACACCAGGGGCAAAAATGTGTTTTTGCCACACTTGGATGTAATGAGCTGGTTTACGTGCCTCATATGGAGGCCAAAGTGATTGTTTTCCGACCAGGCCGGTAAAACTTTACGGCCCTAGGGCTGTAAAATGACCTTGAATAACAGCTGATCATGTCCGATCTCACAAAAATCATAGAGAGATAATCTCATAACGACTGTAATAATCTATATAATTATGTATTGTGAATCGCGGTATTATGTCTATAATATATTTTATAAATTACTGTTTCATAATTTAATATTTATTATTGTGTTTTTGATATTAAACAATAGAATACAATGATATCTCCATAGCCTCAACAATATAATGTTGGCTGCATTGTCCATTGTCAGAAAGGTACGTATCGCAAGTATTCAAAAGTGAAGAATCGAATTTGAAATCAAAGTACAATAATTGTATCAATATTTAAAAGTGAGGTGGAGTAATAATTGTTTCTTTTTTATTATCGAATTCCACTTCTTAATGCAATACAATCAACAATAATAATAAGAAAATACAGCAGAGATCTGAAGTTTAAGGTAAGCCTACTGATGAAACTCAGCCTTGACTGAAAAATTCCTAGTAATTTTTCCATAATTCATTATTAAAACTTTTAGATAATTTTTCTTCAATATTAAACCATATAGAGAAAACATTAGGCCCACTCAAGATTGAATCTTCGAATGTTTTCTCTATGATTCAACTATTTTCAGAGCAATATTTTGTTGTGAAAATGCCAGCAAACTGGCTTCAAATTTGCCGCTATACACTACTAGATATTATAGTAGCCTACATATGTTACCTGACTTAATTCAGAGTGAAAATTTTATTGTGAGACAGATAATAATATTAATTTTAATAATATATAAGTCATGAGCCAAAGTCTGTTGTACGCTTTTTAGGAGTGAAGTAAACTTTTTTAGTCTAGTTTACAGTACAGTAAAGTAAAGTAATTACATGTATGCTAAGTTTTATCAGTCAGGCCCCATGTTCAACAATACGCAATGACCGAGAGCGTAAAGGAGTAATACATCAAAACTCAAAGCTCAGTGAATAACAAACATGATCTAGGTTCAAATCTCAGTCAATGACTTTTTTTTGTCGATGAATTTATATTAGTTACCATAATTTAAATTTCAATCAATTTTTTAGATATATTTTGAGACAAAACTGTGAAATATGCAATTATATTAATTTTTTCATCACATTATTTCAAAATAGTAATGAAAATTCTATTCATCCATCTATCCATGATATATTGCACCGGGCGCAAAGCTTGTGCCTAATATTAATAGTATAAAAATATGGTCACTATTGTAAATTATTGATTAGTAATATTGAAATGAATTGACAGTAAAAGTTGTCATAACCAAGATTCAAACTATCAAAATAGGCTGTTTGAATTTTATTTATTTTTTAATTTCTTATATATTGGGA
Organism: Nilaparvata lugens; assembly: GCF_014356525.2. NCBI lineage: Eukaryota > Metazoa > Arthropoda > Insecta > Hemiptera > Delphacidae > Nilaparvata > Nilaparvata lugens. The sequence goes on from NW_024090305.1 coordinate 22,250, forward strand.
AATTTTTTTTGGTGTGGTGAAAAATAGCGTTCACACCATGGGCAAAAATGTATTTCCATGAGCTCTCAATCTCAATCTCGGCCTACGGCCTCAGACTTAAAAACCAATTTCAAGCCGGAAATATCTCATTTTCGGCCCTAGGTGCGAAATATACTATTCCATATCTTTCCTAGTCCGAGGCCTATGGCCTAGGACTTGAAAACAATTTTTGGTCCTAGGAGCGAAATATACTATTTCATTCACTAACTTTAATTATGTTTATTGAAATCCATACTTTAAATTTGTAGACATATTTGTTATTCTTCAAATAACAGAGAATGAGAATTCATTAATTTCTAAAAGATACGAATGAGAATATAAATTGTGGAAGTTTTATTCTTGTGACAAATTTATAGGATTGACGGCTTATAGAGAATAATAGATTATATATAATTATATTGAGAACTTACCTTTTTGGAATAAAACTAATATGAAATTGAAATTTATTTATACAACACTTATAATAAATTTATGATGAATTAATAAAACTAAATCAATTATCAATAACAAAAGGAAAACTACTAAACAATGAAGCAAACAACTATGATGAGACCAGGAATTCTATGATGATGAAACTTTATTTTGCAACAAGCAAAAAATAACAGAGTAACAACAGAACTGCAACATATTGCATGGTGGTAAAGGTAATTTTTTCCCCCTTTTTTCCCCATCGCTAAAGCTTCAAACATCACTGTGAACTGGTGTTCAGACCATTTTGAAGTTAATCAGCTGACTTAAATTGCTTTTATACATCATTGCTTTAGACCACTTTGTATGTCACCCCATATATATATATATATATATATATATATTATATATATATATATATATATATATGACAGAAGACACTTTAAAGTTTGTAATATAAATTAAAACAGGTGACACAAGACAAAAATAGATTGAAAACATTTAAGAACTTACATTAGAAACAGAAATTTTTGAGAACTGAGCTCCCTTCCTCAACCGAGTAGTGTGTGTTACAGTTTCAAATCCAACGGTTGTGACCGCAGAGTACGCACAGAGAGTCAATTGTAGCAGCAGAGACCACAGATTACGTGGTGCAGACGGATGGAGAGAAAAAGGGTACAGATTCAGGGAACATTATAGGATATTTAGGAGCGGTTACAAACGGATATTTAAGATTCCAGTGGGTTTGAATAAGGAAAGGTTTAGCTTATGAATTGATAGAAAAGAGGAGATTTAAAATTAGAAATAAAAAAGAATTAGACTAAAATTGGAGGAAGGAATTGTAGAATTGAACTTGAATGAGATTTATTTTTCATTTTTATTGAACCTTTAATATATATTTGATAGCTGTGAAATTTATTACATGATGAAATTTATTTCAATTCAATTAAACAGTTGGTGTAGAGTTGATAGCTATGGTACTATTGCTGTCTGTTGAGACCAGGACTGGAAGCAGCTCCAAGCACCCAAATAATAGCCAATTCTTTCGTCTTGACATCTATGGAGGGGGTTGTGGGAGGGAGGGCAGCAAGGACTTTGACTTTGAAGCATTGGTCAAAGTTCTTGTTGTGCTCAGAGCCATGGGTAGGGATGGGTAGGGAAGTATCATTTTCAAAGGAAGTCCTGTGATTGTTGATCCAGAGGCTTAGGGCAGTGGTGGTTTCACCTATGTAGAAGGCAGGACAGAAGTTGCAGCAAAGGAGGTAGATGCAATATTTTTGAGATGCAATTACTGGATTAATGGATTTAGTGGGTGTAGTTGGTGATAGGACTGGTACAGGAGATGGAGGAATCAGTGATAGGACAGGTTTTACAGCGGGGGCATTTGCAAGGTAGGGTACCAGGTGGAGTTGGGATTTCATCAGAGGTGAGTGATTTTTTTTACTGGAAATTTTTTTGAGGTTAGGAGGTTTCTTATAAATGAGGGTGGGTGGTTGCTGTAAAAGGTGTTTGGTAGAGGGATTGGAGGAGACGACATGGAACAGATCTTTAAGGACAGTTTGAGGTTTTCAATTCCAGGGAAGTAGGAGGTACAGAGCTTTCGAGTTTGTAGGATTTGGGAATTTTTTTGTGGTTGGATTAGTGCCAGTTTAGGAGGAGATTTGTTTCTGTAACAACCTTTCAGGATAGTTACATTTCAGGAGGGATTGGTGGAGTTTTTTGAGGTACTGGTCAAGATGGTAAGGATCACTGCAAATTTTTTGGCCTTGGATTGAGAGGGAACGTGGGAGGGATCTTTCGATGTGGTAGGGATGGCAACTCTCAGAGTGTAGAAACTGTTGAGTGTGCGTGGATTTGGTGAAAGTATTGGCGGATAAGGTATTGGAGTTGGAAAGGATAACATTGACATCTAGGGAGTTGATGGAGGATTCAGAAATATTCCAGGTGAAGGAGACAGAGTAGTTGGAGTTGAATTGATTGAGGAAGTGGGAGAGAGTATCATGTCCATGAGGGCATATGATGAATATGTTGTCAATGAAATGAAGCCATATCAGGGGGATAGGGTTTGTTTGGAAAGGAAATCCTGTTCAAGGAGGCCCATGAATAGGTTTGCATAGGATGGTTGGGGAGATGTCAGTATTCACCACCATCAAAGTCAGACACATCCATCCTAGCACTGAAAATCAGTCTTGTTTTGGCGGTGATGCTTTTGTCGTTCTTGTGCTGAAAAAGAAGAGTCTTGTTTTGGCGGGGCGAGTCCATGACTACTTTCTCTACCTGGAAAACAGTCTCTGGTTGTCGCTATCAGCTCTTGTCGTTCTTGCTGGAAGAGTCGCTAGGAAGTAAACTGGTTTGAATTTTGGCACAGTTTGTACTTTCTTGGAAATATTCTATTCATAACTTAGTGTGACTGGAGCATTAGTTTGTGTGACCATTCATGAAACAATACTCCTGCATAACATTGTCACTTATCTCAACCTTATTCAGTTCTATTGCTTCCTCTCACTCTCTCTCACTCACTCCATCACTTCCTCTCCCTCATCCTCTCTCTATCACACCTGCGCCCCTCTCTCTCACACACACATACTCTCTCTTACCCGGTTGTTTGCTAATGGGAATGATACTATTTTATATCCTCAGAGAATCGAAAATTCAAATGGCATTCAATCTTTATTCTAATTATTAAATTTTTCATACAAGGAGAAATTTACATTCCTCTACCTGGAAAACAGTCACTGGTTGTCACCATCGATTTTTGTCGTCTATGCCAGTTTTGCGGGAAGAATGGCGAGGAAGTAAACTGGTTAGCATTTGGCAAGACTGTACCTTCTTGGAAATATTCTATTTATAACTTTGTGTGACTGGAGAAGTGTGTGTGACCATTCATAAGACAATACTCCTGCATGACATTGTCTCTTATCTCAACCTTATTCAGTTCTGTTGCTTCCTCTCAATCTCTCTCTATCTCTCCCTCACCCTCAACCCTCTCTCTATCAGTCCTGCGCCAGTCTATCTCACACACACACACACACACTCTCTCTCTCTCTCTCTTACCCGGTTGTGTGCTAATGGGAATGATACTTTTTTATATCCTCAGAGAATCAAAAATTAAAATGGCATTCAATCTTTATTCTAATTATTAAATTTTTTACAAGGAATTCCGTCGTTCATATAATACTGTCATTTGATGTAAATCAATGTATGAGGTACAGTTTATAGTTCACTATATTATTATATTATCGACATTCAAATTGCATTTTATATTCATATAATATTTTTCATACTTCTCTCCTTTTTTTTCCCTCAGGGTTTTCTTATTATTTCATACAATGCTTCAGAGATATTATCTTCTACCTATATTGAATTTGACTTTCCCATGCCTACATTTGTAATTTTTTTTGTGTCAATTATATCCATCACTATCAAATCTTGCTTGTAATATTGTGGATTCCCCGATTCCACTGAGTAGGATTATATAATTGATTGAGGGAAGTGAGGTCTAAGATTCAAGTCGACGGTTTGGCATTAATCTTAATGTTTAAATGTTTGAATGTTTAAATGTTAAATGTTTAAATGTTTAAATGTTAAATGTTAAATGTTTAAATGTTTAAATGTTTAAATGTTTAAATGTTTAAATGTTTAAGTTTAAATGTTTAAATGTTTAAATGTTTAAATGTTTAAATGTTTAAATGTTTAAATGTTTAAATGTTTAAATGTTTAAATGTTTAAATGTTTAAATGTTTAAATGTTTAAATGTTTAAATGTTAAATGTTTAAATGTTTAAATGTTTAAATGTTTAAATGTTTAAATGTTTAAATGTTTAAATGTTTAAATGTTTAATGTTAAATGTTTAAATGTTTAAATGTTTAAATGTTTAAATGTTTAAATGTTTAAATGTTTAATGTTTAAATGTTAAATGTTTAAATGTTTAAATGTTTAAATGTTTAAATGTTTAAATGTTTAAATGTTTAAATGTTTAAATTTTAAATGTTTAAATGTTTAAATGTTTAAATGTTTAAATGTTTAAATGTTTAAATGTTTAAATGTTTAAATGTTTAAATGTTTAAATGTTTAAAGTTTAAATGTTTAAATGTTTAAATGTTTAAATGTTTAAATGTTTAATGTTTAAATGTTTAATGTTTAATGTTTAAATGTTTAAATGTTTAAATGTTTAATGTTTAATGTTTAAATGTTTAAATGTTTAAATGTTTAAATGTTTAAATGTTTAAATGTTTAATGTTTAATGTTTAATGTTTAAATGTTTAAATGTTTAAATGTTTAATGTTTAATGTTTAAATGTTTAAATGTTTGAATATTTAAATGTTTAAATGTCTAAATGTTTAAATGTTTAAATGTTTGAATGTTTGAATGTTTAAATGTTTAAATGTTTAAATGTTCAAATGTTTAAATGTTTAAAGTTTAAATGTTTAAATGTTCAAATGTTCAAATGTTTTTATGTTTATATGTTGCGCATTTATAGCGAAACGCAGTAATAGATTTTCATGAAATTTGACAGGTATGTTCCTTTTTTAATTGTGTGTCAATGTACATACAAAGTTTTTGGAAATTTTCCATTTCAAGGATAATATGAAAGGAAAAAGGAGCCTCCTTCATATGCCAATATTAGAGTATAAAATCAGACTATACAATTATTATTCATCATAAATCAGCTGACAAGTGATTACACAGATGTGTGGAGAAGCCAGTCTATTGCTGTATTTCCATAAGGTCTATAGTTTCAATCAGGTACTTGTGGATGAGAATACTGCGTGAGATCTACTGTTCACAGAACTACTAGTATAATATTGATGTGACATCATACTGGAGAATGCGAGAGGTTGGATGTGAGAGAGGGCCGGCTGTGCAACAAGGGATGCTGAAAAGTGGGTCGACATCAAAGTGGGTCGATACACATTTGAGACCGATGACAAACTGGGCTAATGACAAATGCGGTCAGCGACAGAGTGGGTCACATTCCTGAGGTGACCGCATTTGTCATGTCAAGAGGCGACAAATGCGGTCGATTTTCATTCCTGCACCTCCCGACAAATGCGGTCAGCGACAGAGTGGGTCACACTCCTGAGGTGACCGCATTTGTCGTGTCATGAGGCGACAAATGCAGTCGATTTTCATTCCTGCACCTCCCGACAAATGTGGTCAGCGACAGAGTGGGTCACATTCCTGAGCTGACCACATTTTGTCATGTCAAGAGGCAACAAATGCGGTCGATTTTCATCCCTGCACCTCCCAACAAATGCGGTCAGTGACAGAGTGGGTCATTTTTATCAATTTATCGAAATGTTCGATTTTCACCTATTCCTATCGATTTCAAAACGTCCTTACATTCATTTTTAGGATTGGCAACCCTGTTTCTAATCTTTCCTTACCATGTTGCTTGTTGTGAACAAATGTGAGTAGTTAAATGAAAGAAGTGCTATAAAATAGGAGTTGATACAATTGCTTTGTTTTCTAGTGAGCTGATTTCTGTGTAGGCTAATTTATTTATTAAAAAATTATTAATAATTTGTTATTGTTAATGTGTTACGTTACATGAAAGTCAATTCAAATGTCTCAAAAATGTATTCAACTTTAGTGGGAAATAAGCCTTGTTTTTCAAATTGTAGGTTATGAATTGGGTAGGTTGTTCAATACAAAACACCAAATTTATATTATCTAACAATAAATATTATGGTATTTGCACTGAATTGATATCGATGAATCTATAACCTTCATATTTGCTTACATTTTTGTACAAACCTTTGTGCAAATTGAGGAATAAACAATACAAATGAATGTAATTGGGGAATAGAAATTATTATGTTCAGAATGTCCTATTCCCTCATTACATTCATTTTCTCCATTGCAAATGGATAGAGAATTAAGGAATAAACAATAAAAATAAATGTAATTGGGGAATAGCAGTTCTTATGTTCAGTTTTGTCCTATTCCCTCATTACATTCATTTTCGCAATTGCAAATGAATAGAGGAATAGATGATGAAGATGATTGAAATGAGGTTACTTCTTCATCTCTCTCTTCTTCTTCTTCTCCTTTTAAGCTGAGAATATTGTCACATTTGAAGCTGGGTTTTCATTTGTGCGTAAATGCCATCGTCAACATGTCGACCATAAGGCTAGTTTCACACTCATTTGGTTCGTTTTGTTTTCGGCAAATTCCGATAAGTGTGAAACAGTGATTCGGTTTGAATTTGGTCCCGAATAGAAACCGCATAGAACTGAACGCTCACTTGACTCTAATAAATTACATCAGGTCTCAATTCGTTGCTAGCGAAAGGCTACTTCCACACACTTTCGGTTCGCTTCAGTTCGTTTCATTTTCGGCAAATTCCGATAAGTGTGAAACAATGATTCGGTTTGAATTCAGTACCAATAGCTACCGCATAGCACTCAACGCCCCCTCGACATGAATAGGTTTCATTGTATTCAAATTCGTTGCTAGGGAAACAGGAAAAACTACACTTGCCTTTTTTGTTTTTATTTTAACCTGATATCGTGATTATCTGTTTCAAAATTTTCCAAGTCAAAATCATATGGTCAATTCATTTCTGTTAATTCACAGAAACATTTTTTCTCAATGAAGAGTTTGCTAGAAAAATATGAGAGATATAAATTAAAACTTAGGGAGAATTTTTATTTTTCCACAAATATTACATGATTCCATCAATGGAGAGAAGAGATGAAGTTTTTTATACCATGTGTCAAAACAAGGAACAAATTTTCAATTAAAAAAAAATATTCTCTCTGAACTTCCAAAATTAACATAATCAAAAAGAAACTATTCAAATAATTAAGAATTTTTAATTAACTTTTTTTTTGTTCAAGAAATAACATCTTACAATTTAACACCAACTGTTATATTCAAATATACCAGCATGAACTGTGAAAATCCAAACAGAGCTGTGTTTGAGAAGAAAATACCTAATTAGAACCGTACAAATTAAAACCTGACATGTATCAAAGCCTCATTTGTTTTCGGTAATGAGCCAAACCGAACCGAAAACGAACTGAACCGAATGAAACTGAAAGCGTGTGAAGCTAGCCTAACAGGGTGAGCATCTCAGATTGGGTGGATTTCAATCTGTCTAAATAACCTAAAAGATCATGTTAAATTATGTTTTAATGGATGTAGTTGAGTTTATACTTTCAAATGGCAATATTATGTTGATACTATTAGAAATGTTTTTATTCTTGAATAATAAACACAAATGATGAAAAGTTATTTGGTCAGCTGTTTTAGCACACTTGAAATTTGGACAATATGAATGTCAACAATGCTTGTCGTCATCGACTGCGGAAGTTTACGCACAAACGAAAATACACCTTTAGTGTAGAAACACACAGACAGCTTAGCGTAGCATAGTGCAGCGTAGAGTAGCGTATGTTTTGAAACAAAGTCATGCATTGAATGGTGGTTGTACACACTGGGTAGTGTATTGGAGCATAGCGTAGAGTAACATATACCGGAGGAACAAACTAGTTTAATTTTCTCAGAGCGTATTCGAGCATATAACCTCAAATATCATGATGATCACAATAACTCTGACTGGCGGGAGCATTTAAACACTGTATGGTAATCAAGTATATTGAAAATTAGTATAATTTTCATGAAATAAGAAATATGTTGAAAATAATAGTCTATAATATGCTCATTCATTTTTCAAAATACCGATTAATAATAACACTGATTGAAGAACTTCTATTATATAATTTTCACTTATAGCTTATAAGTTATTGAGTTATAATAATTATTGTGGTTATTATATTATGAATAATAACTCAACTTGAGGTGACACTAGTATTATGATGTATAATTTTCCTTTTAGAATAAGGTATAACTTTCCCAGCATAGAATTTTTCAACACACTACAGTTGAAAAAATATAGACATACAGAGTTATTGGAAATCATGGAAAGAGCTTAACATTATTTCTTTTACAAGGGTAATTTGAAATAAATAAAAACATTGAAAATCTGAATAAAATATCAAATTCTACCATTTAAAGTATTAACAAACACTAAACTTCTAGTATATCTACTTATATATTTAAAACTATTAAAAGAGAAGTCTGATCTGTGAGATTTCTAATGTAGCCTATCTACTCATTTATTTCTATTTTCCATCTTTCCATGGATTAATAAACTTATAGGTATTCATTATTGCTTGCATACCCAGAGTATTGAACTCTCGGCAAGTATTATTCATTAATCCCAATTTATTGATAAGTCTTGATAATAGATAGTAATATATTATTCCAAGATTTTTCAAAAATTATTGTTCAATAATTGATTATTAGCCCACTCAATAATTTTTAACTTAATATTTTCATCTTGCTGAGCTGTGTGATCTTGTTATCTTCTCGACTATATTTGTAAATATTGTGAAATGAATTGAATCTGAATTTGAATTTTGCCGCCTTTACGCTACGCTACACTTTCTGTGTGTTTTTGAATACTTAAACGGTGTACACACGTACGTTTGCCTCGGGTGAGCATATGTGTAATTCGCACGTCTGGTCACTGTTCGCTGAGGCATGTGGGCGAACCGGTGAACCGAAATATTCTTAGTACGAAATAGTCTTAGTATGCTACGTCATTTTGACGTCATAGGGCATGCGCAGAAGGCCAAAATAGAAATAGTAGTCATGCGCAATTGTCGAAATATCCTTAGTATAATGATGTCATCAATGACGTCATTGCGCATACGCTGTACAGTATCACAGTAACAAGTTAATGCTCATGCATGCAAGTCCGCGTGATCAGTGTCACCAACACTCGAAACTCTAAACTATGATTTCCCTATGGATTCCTACAGCAAGATTTCTTTCCTAGCAATAGCTTGGTGCAACATCAGATCATTTCTGTAGTAACTCAAAAAAGCTGTTTTGTGGGAAAACAGCTTTTATGTTTTTACTCTAGGGGAATTATCTATTAGAAGTGAACTATGAACAATCAATATTCATTTGATGAATTAATAGATTACTATGGCATTTCTTCCCACCTTACCATTCATCAAATCGATTTTTAAGGCTAAATAATTTTTTTTAAGGAAAATATCAACTTTTTTCGAGTTGATACAGTAATGCATAGGAAGTTGAGTTCAATTTTTCTACTTGATATCATCTGTGAAATTTAAACAATATAACATTTTTATTTGGAGATTGATTAATTAGTTTATTGATCATATTAGCAATTGTTTAGTTTTATATTTCATTTCAAATTAAGGGTCAAGTTGAGGGTCTCAACCAACTTATTTTTAATTCCTCACACTAACCTTTCAAATCAATGTGAAGCGACTGTATTCAAATTCACACCATTCTTCTACAATGGATGATTATTATTTTCAAGGGTGCCCAGGGGATGCATATTACATGGGGGGGAGAGTTTCTTAATTCAGTTGGGGGGAGGGTGTGTTCACCCGTGTTATCATAACAATAATTTCAATATTTTAATTTGTTCCTTTCAATAGATTCAATGCTTCACATTGAGTTGTGATCGATAGATAAATACTATAGTTATTATAGACTAACATGATAGAACATAATTTCGACTTAGATTACATCATCATCAGTATGTTCAATGTCCTTTTGAATGATATTCTATTGATTTGGAATGTTTACTCAAAATCAAGAGGAAGAAGACTTTCAATGATATAAAATGAAACACATGTTGCAATCTATTATTAGGACAATAATCCAAGGTTATGCTCCACGAAGTTCCATGATGATTTTGCAATTAAATATTCGCAATTGCATCTATTTTGTTATTCCAAACTCTCCAATAACTCTTCAGTTAATTATTAATTGAAATATAATTATATGAGAGATTTGAATATTAACATTAATAATTAGAGTTTACACATAATATTAAAATTCATATTCATAATCATATTATGATGACTGCTGCAATAGATTAAAATATCAATATTTCCATATCTTTGTCTTTTAAGTTTTCTTCAATTCTTAATGAGAAAGTAAGACTTATAAAGATACAGAGAAATTTTAAGACTTTCAAGATACAGAGTATTGAATACAGACTTTTGAATACCGATTTCCATTCAAGATGATTCACTGAAGTTTATACTTTTAACCAAGCTTGTACTTGAAATCAGTTGGATAGGAAGAAATCGTTTTGGATAGGGCCTATGAGATACTTAGGTTTCACTCCAATTGAAATTTCGTGGGGTACAAATCGCCCTCCCCCGTCTATGCGTTCTTGAAATTCTTGGGTTCTCTCTAAATCAATAAAATTCTTGTGTGGGGGTCCCAAAAAAGCTAGTGATGTTGTATGACTGACGAAAATTTGTATAGATGGGGGGGGAGTGTGTGTAGAAGCTAATTTTTGTTCTGAATCAAAGGGTGGAGGGTAAGGGGTCAACCGAGTAAAGAAGTTTGATAATGATCTTGATGTGTTGTGAAAATCATCACTTCAATACTTCAGTATCTTATCATTTAGAACACTTAATAAAACTTTAATAGCCTACACTTGATAATACTCGATAATACTTTAGCAATACACAAAATTATGGTGGAGAGGCTACTGATCCATGACAGACGGCAATCATAAGTGTGGTGATTTTAATTTCGACAATGTATAGGATGTATTGGGCCATCTATACATGGTTGAAGACTCAAGATAATACACTATAGCTCTCTAGAATCGACATCCACGAGAATAACATTCACAATTTAAAACTACCATAAACTAGAACTTCGCTCTGCTCTTTGAATAGGAAATAGAATTAGTGTTAAGAAGCCAATCTAATAAATAAATTCTATATAATAAGAAGCCAATTAATTGTAATAGTATGAAAATTGAGTGAATGTTATTGCAGTTTTTTTTTGTGTAGCAGGTCTAAACCTGAAAGTATTTTTAAAGTATCTAAAGTATTTTTCATTGAAGTTCCTGGCTCGTAGTTATTAGTTGCTAAAATATATGACAATTAAATTTACTGAGACCTTTGCATTTGGATGAACGAGTCCACTGTAAGCTCCCAACTAATCACAGATTCAAATAGATGTTGATAGTAGTATATGTCAGTGAATTTTACAGGAGAGGAGAAACTCTCTGCCGTTGACATTGGTGCACAACGGTGGGATAGACTTAAGAGTGTCTTTCGAGCCTCATGTCTAAGAAGTAAGATAAGAAAGAAGTAAGGATAATAAGTCAGAACTTCAGTTAGTTCTTAGTTCTTGTAGACCTAAACTTCATTTTAGTTCTTTGTAATTAATATTCCACATTGTGCCATGAAGATTAACTAAGTCATGGTATGAAGAAATATCGGTAACATAATTTGATATCCAGTGTGAGGTAAATTGGTTCATAAAACACCTTCACCGGTTCATTACGAAAGACCATTCTAGTATTCAATGTATTGATATCACTGCGACTTTGATGTTGCCTCTTCTTTAGAAATAAATACTACCCTCTCAATGAAACACTTGAAGAAAATGTTTGCAAACTGGCTAGGGAAACAATAGTCACATCTGTCTACTCTCAGAATTCGAAGAAACTACAATATAGTGTGAGGGTCAGCTATTGTTGTAGATATTCTTATTTTTATGAATATTCGACACTTTCCTTCGAAACCTTCCAGATTGTAGACTGGACAGACAATAAGCCCTTGTGGGAAAAGCACCATGTTCCTTCCGAAAAGAGTTTCAGCTAGAAAAGATTTTGTTGTGGAATCTATCGATTGGAACTCAACAGTTATGTAATCAGGGTGATTTCCCCTGCCTAGAACTGGGGTTCTCACCTCTCAAATTTTCAAATTCAGTATTCTTTTGGTGAATACGTGAATTATCTCGATTTACGAGTTTAAACTAGCCATAAATAATTCTGTATTTAATTTATCATTATAACTTACTGGTTCTGAATCTACAATTCATAGAAGTTCCATAATCGATGATCTATAAGCATATTTCTTTGAATCCTGTTGTTCCAAATATTTACATGGAACTATTGTCATAACTCTTAAGGAACCGTAGAACTATTGATTCTACATCCAGAACAGTCAATTTTCAATGTAGTTCTGGATAATGTTCTTCCAACTTTACACTGGCGTTGATAATTAATAGTGAAGTTGAGTGCTGGCTTATCTTCGACCTCTATTATACTTAGTTTTGCATGCATAAACTCTCAATAATTCGGATATTCTATATTTAATTCATACATCAAGAATCAAGGGAGAGAAAGATAAGATTACAGTGTGGGCTAATGGCTAACTAGTTGAGTTGATTGAATATATGTTAATTTGGTGCTTATGAGTGTGGAAAATGCTCTCGTATGGTAGGGGAAAAACTTTTTGTTGTCATACGCGATGACGTGAATTGCAATATCCGGATTCAGTATTTCAAATTTCTTAATATCGCATGTCGTCACCGGAAAATTTACACCTCGCGTATTAAGTGTGTGAGCAAACTTGCTCAAATACTTTACAGTCAAATCTGAGTTCCTTGGTTTCTGATGGAAATATGCGAGGACTGACCATAAAAAGCATTTTTCATCAGACAGATTTTTGACATTTATAATGCAATGTTTGTTTTTGAGAAACTGCAGTGTTTGAATGAAACTGGATGTGAATATTGGATTAAATTTAATCACGTTCACATCCAGTGACTCAATTTTCTTTAAAACCCAACCGCTGCCATGTCAAACAAAGTTGTCAAAAGATGACAGGATTTTTCTTATAGCCAACATGAAATGATCATTAAAATCTTCATAATACTCAAGCACATTTAGCGCTATGTTGGAGTAACTATGAAGATTTATGAGAGATGAGACAGACTCGCTAACCTCATCATCCATCACCACCAATTTATACAACAAAACATTCAAGACAATGAACCATTTTACATTGCCATCATGCCGTGCCGCATGCTCCCTAATTATGTCGAAAACGCGTCGTTTCGATCTCTCGAGCACATTCTTGATGCTAATTTCCTCAGGATCCTTGATGGTTATTTGATGGTGGACCACACTGGAATTCACGTCATGTAGTCTTTGTTCCCTCAGCATGATGATGACGATGTTAGATTCTGAAAAACGAAAGAATAACGATCAGGATGATATAGAATTAGAGTGATAGAGTACAACTGCATGTTTTTAAATCAGTTGTGAATTAGCATTGGTAGAAGAACGCTGTGTGAAAATGCTATCTCAAGAACACATAATGTTGCATGAAAGATTAAGATTATTAACTTTTGATAAAAGATGGACGAAATCTTCTCAGTATTTGTCGGCGAAAAACATGGCGAAAGAGGGATTTATATTCGCATGTGTACCAGACATTGTGCGATTTGTATTTTGTTCAATTTATTTGGGAAAATGGGAAGAAAGTGACATACCAGCAATAGAACATGCAAGGTACAGTCCAAACTGTGCATTGAGAAGGAAAGATAATATAACAATTGAAGAGGAGAATTTCGATAATAATATTCTACGGCAATATGATGAAAGATATTTAACTTTTAATCGTGTAGAAGATTCATCCGTTCAAGGAGAGTATTTTGAAAATCATCATCGTCATCTACATTGTGACTACTGTAAATCATTGTCTGATAAAGCAGACTATTTTGCGAGAAATGGTTATTTCTTACATAAAAATCACTATCTGCAATGTGTCTATTGCAAATATATTATCGAAAATCCATTTGAAAAAGTAATACATTTACCGTTTTGTTTATATGAAGAGTGTGAGAAAGAAGAGGGAGAAGAAGATTATCCAGATAAAGCATATCGTAAAGATGAGCTAAAATCGCATGCATGCAGTATGCTGTAGAAGGTTTTTTGTCCTCCAAGGACGAAAATCCTCCCCTCCGAGGACAAAAATTGTCCTCCAAGGACAAAAATTGTCTTCCAAGGACAAAAATCCTCCCCTTCGAGAACAAAAATCCTCCCCTCCGAGGACAATTTTCCTCTCCTCCAACTCTCCTCAGAGGATAAAATCAAAGTAAAAATGTACTTACATGTGTTGGTTGATGCGTGAATGACAGGTATCTCCTTAGCTGTAGATGTGCGGGTATAGTGTGCTATCTGGCTATGTTTCCTTTTCGGATTGCGTGTTAACCTCTCAGGTATGTTGCCTTGACGAGAGCTCAACTGCTTATGAGGTCGGAAGCCGAGTTGTGAGGTGAGAAAATGCTGTGAAAACAATGAAATATTTAATAAATGATAATATTAGAAATCAATAAGCATCATGAGAGGCAGGATGCTATTCAAAAAAAAAGAATGTTTGAGTGATTGTAACAAGCCCATGCTGAGACATAGAGGAGAATTTTTTTTTTCACCTTCTAGCAGGTGTGCCTCTCACTCAGCAGACACTGCCCCATGCTGAGTTCTAGAGGAATTTTTTTTTTCTACCTTCTACCACGTGTGGGTCTCACTCGCACAAGGATGCTATTCGAAAATATAGAATGTTTGAGTGATTGTAGCGGTTTTTTATGATAGGAGAGAATACTTATGAATCTGAATGATGTTGATAACGATGTGGGAGGATATAGCAGCACTTGTTGTTCTGTGCCTGGGGAGAAATTTGAATTTTTTGTTGTAGCATGTGTGGCTCTCATTCGCACGAGCCTGGAACAGAGAGAGAAACGCATGCTATATGGACAGATGTAATAAGAGGAAAATTATCATTTACATCAGAGTCAGATTCGAGTGTACTACATACTCCACTATCGTATGAGATGAGTTCTCCATCATCATCATCATCATTCATCCTCCCAGATAGCCCACCACCACATGAGCGCATCCTCAACTACTAGCAACAGAAAGCTGCCATCGCTGCCGAGTCGACTGCTGCTGCACCCGCTCCTTCTCCGCTCACCATGGAACACCATCGCCGGGTGAGATCGTGCTGGGAGACAGTCTGGTTCAACGCTTGGCTCCACCTGCTACCAGGGCACCGTGACAAGTGGTGCTAACTACTCTGAGCAACAAGATGAAGCAGAAGCAGGGGAAGAGGAGGTTGGCATTTGAGGAGCCTGAGGTTAGCAGGGGAGAGGACAAGGAGACAATCTACTCACAAACAAAGGTTAGTTTCAACAAATATTATTAACTTGTATGTATACAGATTTTTTATAAAACAATCGATCATGGAAAAAATCTGTACACATACAAGCCTGTGATTATCATTATTATTTGATAGCAAAGAAATATTATTTGAACTGATTAGAAATTGAATTACAAGATATTAGTGTTTAAAGTAATCGATCATGCCATAAATCATTTGATAGCAAGGAAATATTATTTGAACTGGTTGGAGATGGAATTACAAGATATTAGTGTTTAAAGTAATTGATCAAGCATAAATTATTTGATAGCAAGGAAATATTATTTGAACTGGTTAGAGATGGAATTACAAGATATTAGTGTTTAAAGTAATCGATCATGCATAAATTATTTGATAGCAAGGAAATATTATTTGAACTGGTTAGAGATGGAATTACGAGATATTATTGTTCAAAGTAATTGATCATGCATGAATTATTTGATAGCAAGGAAATTATTTGAACTGGTTAGAGATGGAATTACGAGATATTATTGTTTAAAGTAATCGATCATGCATAAATAATTTGATAGCAAAGAAATATTATTTGAACTGATTAGAGATGGAATTACAAGATATTATTGTTTAAAGTAATTGATGATGCATAAATTATTTGATAGCAAGGAAATATTATTTGAACTGATTAGAAATTGAATTACGAGATATTAGTGTTTAAAGTAATCGATCATGCATAAACTATTTGATAGCAAGGAAATATTATTTGAACTGATTAGAAATTGAATTACGAGATATTAGTGTTTAAAGTAATCGATCATGCATAAATTATTTGATACCAAGGAAATATTATTTCAATAACTGATATTACTCACTTTATGTAGAGAATGTCTTGTCAATTTGATGATATCAAGTTGAGATTATGACAATAATCTGTTGATCACAAGTAGTTGATAATTTGATGTAGTGAATGTCTTGTCAATCTGATGATATCAAGTTGAGATTATGACAATAATCTGAAACAATTATAATAAGTTACTAATCAAATATTTTTCAACAGAAACGTGCTGGAATTGAGGACAACTCATCGCTTGTCCCGCTGATGAAGGAGGTGCGGCGGGGGGAGGAGGATGGGATGGACTTTGTCGCAATTGTGAATAGACCCAAGGCTACACCGTGGATGCCTCTCCGCTAGCTGGCGGAAGATGTGCCGCACAGTATCATCTCGGCTCGTGAGGAGACAAACCACCATGGCAGACGAATAATATTGAAAATAAACATTTCATCCACGAAGAAAATCTCTGAGGTATATCTACCTCAGAGATTTTCATCCATAATTTCTCCTGCAAAAGTTATTAAATTTAATGCTAATTGTAAGAATTTAAGAATAGTGGTGGAGCATGTCAACGCTACATGGACTGACATTAAGATTGTTAAAATTTAACAATCTTATTATCATACCATGTTGTGGTGAGATGCTTTACAAGTAGTAGTATATAATGTCAATATTGTAGTGATTAATAATAAATTTTGTACATATTTGATAAAAAATTGTTTTCAATTCTTACCTGTTTACTCTTGTTGTTGATAAGTTCACAAAGAATAGTAGAAACACAGAAGAAGAATGGTTCACCTTTCACGTGCTTGCACTCTGTTGTGAATGATATGTAAAGAAGCTGAGCTCCCCTTTTATAGTTTGTTGTGAGCATGCATAGAGGCAAACGTCTTTACTACTACACACACACACACACACAGACACACACACAGACACACACACATACAGCCAAGTGGCTTCGGTGAGTTGATGCATCGCTCTCCCCCACATCTGTTCTGGCACGTGTTCCTACAGATGTGGGCGGGCGCGATGACATCATTTCACCCCTTTCAAATTGTGTTCACCTTTTCAGATTGTTATTTGAAATAATATTCTTATCATTCAAACAATGTTATAAGCACATAGCAATCTGATACAAGGTGTGAATTCATTTCCAACTTGATTGAAAATTAAACTAATTAAATTTTCTTTGATTAAGTTGGTGTAATGATTAATTAATTAATTAACTTCAGTTAATGTTCAACCATTGAGTTGAAAGGTGAGAAAATAGTATGTAGGAGAAAGCAAAGTTTGAGGAAACGAGGTAGAGGAGTCTTGAGTTCAGCGGTAAAAGTTTTTAAGGGTGTGACAGGTTTGGCAGGTAATGTCACATCCACTTTTCTAAATAAGCCAATGACAATTAGCAAGATGAAATTCACATTCCTGGCTATCAGTGGTGCGGGCCGGGCACAAAGGTTAATGAAAGGTTGATGAGAGGTGATCAAGGTATAAATTCATTAGATAGAGCCTGTAAGGTACATGATATAGCATATACACAAAATAGTGATAATAAGACTCGAGCGATAGCTGACAGAGCTCTAGCGAACGCAGCGTGGGACATATTCAAAAATCCACAAACACCCCTTGTTGAGAAAGCACTTAGCTATCTTGTTACAAACATCATGAAAGCTAAAGCAGCATTTGGTGGGTCTTTGAGAAAGATGAAGAAGAGGAAGAATGAGGGGAGAAGTTATAGTAATGATATTAGACGCAAAGCTATAGCTCAGTTGAAAAAGCATATTGCAGGAAAAGGGTATTTTTTGAAGCCTTTTCCTCAAATAACTAGTGGGGGGAGAGTTCTAATCCCACCCTCTTTACCACCACTGCCATCACCATATGAAGTGAGTTTATTCCCCCAAAACCAAGTTAAGAAACGTAGAACAACAAAGAAGAGTAGGAAGAAGAAGAAGAAGAAGAAGAAGACATGAATATAGAAGGAGAATTGAGTAATTATGATTTGATTGATTGGTCGAGATTATACAGATTCGGCTAAGAGGTATTATGATATGATAGATGCATTACCCAAAAAAATTCCAGAAAATGAGAATGCCATTGAGAATTTAGTGAGGGAAAGCGAGGATGGCACACATTGGGTTGCATATAAAAAAGTCGGTTCTAATATTTGGTATTTTGATCCAATTGGAAATTTACAACCGCTATACAAAT
This sequence comes from Nilaparvata lugens, assembly GCF_014356525.2. NCBI lineage: Eukaryota > Metazoa > Arthropoda > Insecta > Hemiptera > Delphacidae > Nilaparvata > Nilaparvata lugens. The sequence goes on from NW_024090305.1 coordinate 40,757, forward strand.
TGGACAAATATTGGGAAAAAGAAATTGGAGTAAATATATTTTATAATGTAGAGCATATGCAACCATTAAATAGTGATTTTTGTGCCCATCTTACATTATTGTTTCTTGCGAATCAGTTGCAATTAAGTGTTTGTGCTGAACACACACATTACAAGATGGTTGTTATTACATCAAGATCTAACACAAGTAACCTCTACGAACATTTACAAGAAATTATAGAATTGGATAAAAATCATGAATGGGAAATTGGATTGATTAATTTTTGTAGTTACAATAGTATTGCAAACGTTGACAAAGGAACAAATTCCAGCTTCAAATATGGTGATAGATTAATTGAGCTGGATATGGGTGCATATGAAGTTGAGGATATTATAAAATCTTTAAAGAATAAATTGAATATTGATGAGAAGAAGAATAAACTTATTATACATGCAAACACAAATACTATGAAGATTGAAATTCATTCTGATAAAGCTATTGATTTAACACGTACTGATTCGATTGGTAAGATACTTGGTTTTGATAATGTTGTTTTGCAACCAAATAAATGGCATTATTCCCAGCATTTGGTTAACATAACAAGCATTGGTAGTATTGTACTCGAGTGTAATTTAGCAAGTGGTAGTTACTCTGACGGAAAACAAAAACATATAATTTACAAATTTTTGCCAAAGGTTCCTAGCGGTTATTTAATAAACGAAGTACCATCACCGATTATTTATGTACCTTTGAATACGCATCTAATTCAAACTATTAATGTAAAGGTAACAGACCAGAATGGATCGTTTATTGATTTCCGCGGATATACAATTACAATTAGGTTGCACATATGTGAAAAACAAAAGTAAACGTAATGGGTTATCTTGTTTCCAATCCACATTCAAATAAGACGTGTACACACAATGTCATTAGAGAGACGAATGTGAGAGTGTCAACACCTTAAAACAAATGTGCTTTGTCGGCTAAAAGTGCGAGAATATTAGAAAAGTTAGGTTTTATAGTTGATTGGCGGAATGTTATGAGGAGGAGCCGCAATTAGTGAAATTCTGGACATGGAGACAGACCTTCAGTTTTATAATGATATAACCAAATTCCAATTTCACACTCATACAGTTTATTCGGGATAAGAAATAAAAAACTCTGACGAGGCACGTATTGGCATAAATTCTTTAGATGTCTATTCTTTACCTTGCAAATCATTTATATTTATTGAGGGAACAGTTAACTGTACAAAACCGGGAACAGAGCTGGCTGATCCACCAGTTGCGGAAGACTTTAAATTAAGTAGTAACGTAATCGGCAACCTTTTTGACGAATACAATATGAATTGGCAGGTCAGCAAATTTCTAAATCAAGATTGATTGGATTAACATCCACAATTAAAGCTATACTAGTGAAGAATACGCTTGATAAGAACACATATCACTTGGCTGGTTTTGACAGAGCAGGATATGCGTTAACAGATAATAAATTCACTCTCTGTGTACCTCTCAGACCTAAATTGTGTTGAGTCCGCAAGTGGAACAAGCATTAGTGTGAAAATTACAAAACTGCAATGGAGAATGCCCTACATAACTTTAGATCATGTAAGACTGAAATTTTTGAGACTGCTTGATGCTGACACTCCACTGAAATTAGGTTTCCGGCATTGGGAAATTTGTGAAGTACCAAATTTGCAAAATTCACTTAACCATTCTTGGGCAGTTCGCACCACATTGAGTTTTGATAGTCAAAAATACGTTATAATTGCATTTCAAACCGATCATAAGAATAAAATTAAAAAATCAATATCTAATTTCAATAGCTGTGGTATTCACAATGTTAAAATATATTTGAACAGCAAGTATTATCCATATGAAAATCTGCTAGGTGAAAAGGAACTATTATACCGGAAGTTTTTGGATTTTGCGCCCTCGTACTATAATCATTCAATCAATAGCGAACTTGGAACAGAAATTGACTTTAAAACGTTTTGTGATTTACACTGCTGGTTGTTGTGGACTGTTCACACCAAGCAAGTAATTTGAAATCTTCGACAGATGTTTGTATTGAAATGGAATTTAATAGTGCAGTACCTGCAAATACTTCCGCCTATTGCGTTTTAATTAGCGAACGTGTGATGGAGTACACACCTCTGACAAGCATGGTGAAAGAAGTTCAGTAATTTTATTGATAGAGTGCACTGCGTACAATATTATATAAGGTGTGCACTCTGACAAATTTGGTTCATTATCAGTTTCACCTTTGAACAGGTAACATATAAAATGTCCTATTCTTTGTGTTCTGATATTTTGGACAAAGTGCAAACTCAGTCTATTGGTATCCAGTGCGATCTTGATTCTGATAGTTTCTATTATGAACCAAGGTGCAACACACCAAACCAGAAGCCACAGGAGGTGGAGGAGGAGCAGTAATGGGAAGAGGAGGGGGAGAAAGACGGAGGATTCGATGAGCCCGCCGAACAGAAGGAAGTGGACAAGCAAGCGAGTATGAAAATTGCTACAGTTGATCTTCACTGGTTTAAACAAGATTGTAATCAAATTATTGTGAAAGAACTTGCCATAATTGATCAGTTGATTAATTATATTGTATTCCATTTCAAATCCCCATTTGCAAAGACAGAATTGAGTGCAAAATTGTATAATGATGTAACATGGTTAGAACGTCACTATCATAAAATAAAATGGGAAGATGGAGATTTAGAATACACTGACTCATTAATATGTGATTACCTTGTAGGTTATGAAAAAATTTTCACAAAAGGAACTGAGAAAGCGAAGTTTTCAAGGAGATTGCATACTAACGTTCAATGTATACCAGAGGATTTTGCAAAACCCGATTTCAGCTTTTTCACTAGTTCATGGTGTTATGGTGTGTAACATTCATAAAAATAGACCAGATGGACGATGTGCTTTGTTCACTGCTCAATATTATAATTCTTTGTTGTTTAAAAATATGTATCAAACAAATAATTTCATGTGTGAAAACAATCGAATGCAAAGTATGAAAATGGCCACAATGTACACGAATTCGCAGAAAAGAAACTTCGCTCGTTATGGATTCTTCTACAACGGAAAAGAGATTCAGTGTGTTTATTGCATGCATGCATTGAGACTGCATAAAGCACGTACATGTTGCCTGTCTACAATTAATGAAGAAAGACCACTTAATTACTCTATAATAAAAATTGGGGTATATGAAAAAACATCAAAATAGGAACCATATCATAAATCATAGCCATAATACTAGAATAGAGAATGTTACAATCAAGAAGTACCAAGAATGAATACAGCGTTTGGGCAAAGATCACTAGGATATTTAGGGCCTACAATATCTAATAGAATACCATTAGAAATCAAAGGAGAGGAAAATTTCAATAGGTTCAAAAGAAAAATTAGACATTGGTTATTCAGTATTGGATACAAAGTAGTGAGGAACTAATAGTAAGTAGGATTTAGATTTAAGCAGTATTCTTTTCAAATAAGGTAATTTATATGTAGAAAATAGTACCTCGGTTTAGTATCTTTGTACTAGGTGATGCTTAGGGTATAGATATAGTTTTCGATTTTTGGAATTTTTGTATTATCTGTTGTAGCATAAATTAGTATTAATTTGATGATAACCTCGACACATATATTATATAGTGAGGTATCATTTTTGTAAACACTAAATATTGTTATATTATTGAAAATATATGAAAAAAAAATATGTAATGTATGAATTTATGAATAAACTCCTCTGGATGTGTCGTCCAACATCCAGAGAAATTATTATTATCATTATAATAGTCTCAGCCTAGACTTAGTTTTGTTCATTCGCTTATCATGGATCCGAGAAAGTGGTTGTCTGCTGACAATGAGTTGGAAGTGAGGTTAAAAGACTGTATTGATTGGTATGATGAGTGTGAAAGTGCAATTAGGAAATCAACTCGTAAAAATTATAGTTTGGCGAAACAATTAAAAGACATTTTTCTAAGCACGGTTAATTTAAATGACTATCTATGTTATATCGTCCTCATAATTTGTGTATAGATAAGTTAATTAAAATTGAAGATGAAATATGAATAGTTGTGGTGAAATGTGTAAATAAACTTTTCCTGTGTTCAAATGATTTTTCATTGCAATATCCCACTCGCTTTTTAGTTTAGTAGCCGGTCAGAGCTGGACCTGACAACAGCAGCGCATGTGGTGTGATCTTTTTTATACAAGTGAGACTCGACCCCCTTCAAGCAACTGTTGATGGTAGTACAGCAGGTGCACCTTGTCAATTTATAGAACAGAGACGCATGCCAAACATCTGGGAGGGCATTAACATGCAGTGTTATGGTTTTTCAAAATTCAAAAAATTAACTCGTTTCTTGATGGGAATTTCATTTAACGAATTTGATTCAATTGTGAAGAATATTAAATTTTCAACAGGATGTCAAGATGCTGATTTACCGTTAACAAAAACAGAATTGTGCACTTTCCAATTTTATCTGAGATATTCGAATTACTCGATATACTAGACAGTGGACATCTACATTATGATTGTACAAATGATTCGCCATTATCTGTTGTTAAAAATTCCGATGAACTTTGGAAATGCTTGTACGATATTGCAGATAAAAAATGTAAAAGAACTTAGATCATTGACCTCTCTGTAGAGATATGGATTCACTTTAATCTGACAGTATAGCAATAGATGTAGAGAGAGAGAGAGAGATAGAGAATTTCTCAATTCACTTTAATCTGTCAGTATAGCAATAGATGTAGAGAGTGATAGGGAATTTCTCAATTCACTTCAATCTGTCAGTATAGATGTAGAGAGGGAATTTTCCCCCTCAAAGGGAAATTATTTTTTCCCTCACTTTTTTCATCCCCCTCATCTATACTGGGGAAGGGGAAGGGAAAATCTATTTGAGAGAGAGATATATCTCTCCTTCTTCATCTCCCTCATCTCCACTGGAGCAGGGAAAGGGAAAATCTATTTGAGAGAGAGAGAGAGATTTCTCTTTCTCTTTATTCATGCCCCTCATCACCACTGGAGCAGGGGAAGGGAAAATCTTTTTTTAGAGAGAGAGCCCCCTCGTCATCACTGGGGAAGGGGAAGGGAAAATCTATTTTTAGAACAGGGGATGGGAGAGGGATGAGAGGGGGGAGAGGATTTCGAGCGAAAAAACCCATCTTAACTCTCAGAACGCCCCTACTAAGGATATTTTAATATTCTTTCCGAAGAATGGACATTGATATGTCCAAGCTCCGCCAATTTATGTAGATGCATAACAATATATTATCTATAGTTATTATATTACAAATTACTTTTTCATATCATATACAGTTCAATAATTATTTTCTTAGTCTATATTATGTAATTCATCTATATTTTTGCTGTATTGTAAGCTATTGTATATAAGTGTATAAGCCAGTATATTGTAATCTACATAAATAAAGTACTCAATCAATCAATCAATCAATCAATCAATCAATCAACACGATCAAATGCTTCTGCATAGTCTGTGTAAATGACATCAACCTCACCTCCAGAATCCATCACCCTCGAAACATCCATAGTGAACTCCATCATATTGGTGACCACAGACCTTCCAGGGAGAAACCCATGTTGACAGTCCAATATCAGAGGACAGGAGTAACACAAAATCTCACCATACAAAACACGCTCAAAAACCTTTGCAAAGACTGACAGCAGGGAGATCGGACGATAGTTATCAATTAGATCCTTTCTGCCAGACTTAAAATGGGTATTACCTTGGAAATTTTCCACCTTGTAGGAAATAAACCTTTCGCCAAAGATAAATCGAAAATATATTTCAATGTGTCAACCAACACATCTCTGCAACCTTTCACTATGAATGCAGGAACCTGATCCTCACCAGGAGTAGTGAGTGGCTTCATTCTATTAATTGCCCTCCTTATGCTCTCAACAGAAACTGATTAAATAGCTAATGAACTGGAAGCCAAATCCCTTCTAATTCCATTTTCCTCACTAATGTGATTCACGTTATCACTAAAGTTGCAAATAATTGGAGTATGAACCGACTTGAAGTACTCAGCAAAACCACCCGGCAAATTAGATCCCACAAAGGCCCTATCACTGAGCTCCATCCTCTGACAGATCCCCTTAGCCTCACGCTTACTATTCACAAACTTCCAGAACTCCTTCGACTCACCCTTGATATTTCTCTGTACCCTAGTCATATACTCATCATGAGAATGGGATATAAGATTCTTCAGCTCTCTTCTAATATCGTTGAACCGATTTCTATGATAGGCCGAAAAATTTTTCTTCCATGCAAGTTTGTTCTTGCTCTTAATCATCTGTATGATATTCCGATTAAACCAAGGAGAATACTTCGAGTTAATTGCATTGAAACGTTTTTTTGGGATGGCGAGATCAAAACATGAATATATGATTGAATAAAAAAGATCTACCGCTGAATCAACATCTTTAATACTATAAAGAACCTGCCAATTATAATCTCTAAGGATATTGTAAAGAGAAAGATAGTCCGCTCTCCTGAAATCATACTTCAACTCCCCATCAGATTGATGCTGATGACTTCCCCGATTCATTGAATCAAAATCTTTGTCAGTTATTTCAGGTAAGTTGAAATCACCAGCTATGAACAATTTATCTTTAATTATATGAGAGTATGATTCGATGTGATCAAAATATGATTCAAAGTCACCTATAAGAGCATTATTACAAAAGTAGACAATGTTAATATATATATATAGGACAAGCAGGTAATAGAATACGAATCATCAGGTTCTCTGAATTTCTGAGATTATGAGACGAATTAATATCAAAACATTCCTCCGAGGGTATGTCCCTTCGAATGGAAATCAGCACACCTCCACCACGACAAGAGTCGCTACCAGGTCTGTCTCTACGATAAACAGTGTATCTCTCTCATCAAAAAGTTCAGAATCAACAAACTAGAATTAAGCCAAGTCTCCGTTATCAAAATCATATCATAATCACAGGCAAGCACCGATTGAAGGAAACCATGAGTCTTCGTTCTAAGACCCCTTACATTTTGATAATAAACTTTCAAGGAATTAATGCAATAGTTCATTGAGGAATTGAGACTCATAAGATCATCTTACTAGCCGCTCATCAAATAGAATAATTCAGTCACAGTCAGGAATATAAGTACATAATATCAGTTTTCTCTAATCTTAGACATGATAAGCTTGAAAATTAATCATGACATATTTAATTTACACATTACCAGCCAACTATCATATCAGCATGCATGGTAATTGGGTGATAACAACTAATTCTAAGATTCCACATAAAACAATGTAGACTTCTTTAAATTATTATTTATTCAGTGAGATACTATCTTAGTGAGAGATTATTTCACTTACTTGATTGGGCTTGGCGAAAAGAAAGAAGAAAGCAAAATAAACAAATGGATCAGTTGTTTGAATTCAGAAAGCTATATAGCTTAATAGGCCTATCAGTTGAAAAGATAAAACTGCTTTTGAAACAGATACAGTGTATATAGTCAATTCAATAGAATGCGTTGTACCGTGGAACTGTACAGATTACATTAAGAAGATAATTTCAATACTGTACTGCCATCATTGATAAGAGAGATATTCTTGCCAGATAGTTTCAACTAAAAAGGTAATGTTACAAAACATGATAATATATAGAAGAATACCAAGCTAACTTGTACGGGAGGAGGAAAAAGATGAAAGTGGAGAAGGAGGAGAACAAGAGAAGAAGGCAGAAATCGATTTATGAGGAGAAAATGAGATGACACCGAAAAACCGAAGGGGAGAAGAACGAGGATGGAGGAAACATGAATCAGAAGAAGTGCAAAGGATTGGAAAAGGGAAAATTGGAGTAGGAGAGAGAAAAAAAGAGAGAGAAAGAAAGATAAGCCACATTCTAAGTTAGTCAACTTCTAACAGATATAGCCAAGAAAATGGCATGGTATTCAATAATTTGAGTAGGAATCTTGGAGTCTCATACGTCGACATGGAAGAATAAGAGTTTGTAAG
>NW_024090306.1:0-53842 GCF_014356525.2 Nilaparvata lugens
TAGAGCTATGACCTTCCTGTTTTGCTTTCAGAAGTGCCTAATAAACAATTATTCTCATATTTATTTTGTTTATTTTTCTGTGTGGCGAAAAATAACTTTCTCACCATGGGCAAAAATGTTTTTTCGGCTCTCAATCTTTTCTAGTCCTCGGCCTATGGCCTTGGACCTGAAAACCGATTTCGAGCCGGAAAAGTCTCATTTTTAGCCCTAGGTGCAAAATGTACTATTTCACCACACTGTACAGAAAGCAGCTGTTTTCCAGTCCCTATGTAAATCTGAAAGACCTTGTTTGCAGACAACTCTCGCCTGATGTCAGAAAAGGGTTTCTTTCTGGCCTAGACCGGAAAACGTACTCTTTCTAGCCACTAACATGGAAGCCTGTAGTTAATAAGTCATCTGCTAGATCAGGCGAGTGTCAATATTCTTCATCTGAAGATGCAATTATTTCAGTTCGAGTTTCCAATCAAACTAATTCAGCATTCACTTTGCAACCATTTTTATTCAATTATTTATTGTTGATTAGTGCATTCCGATTTTCCAAAAATTCTTGAAGATGATGATGCCCATGATATTCCAAGTGAAATTTAAAAAAAAATCTGAAATCCTGACTGCAAAACTTCTACCACTAAAATCAAGAGATAGGTATGATAACTTAACTTTTATTTACTTGTATTTTTTATTTATTTTGTCAGCAATACCTGTAGTGTGGCAAAAAATATCATTCAAACCACAGGCAAAAATGTTTTTCCGGCTCTCAATCTTTTCTTGTCCTCAGCCTACGGCCTTGGACTTGAAAACTGATTTCGAGCCAGAGAAATCTCATTTTCTGCTCTAGGTGCAAAATATACTATTCCCGCCCTAAAGCAGAAAGTGATTCTTTGTGGTCTGTAATAAGTGCAGGAATGGCCACTTTTCAAGGTAACTGTAGGAAAAATAATTTTTGCCCCACTTGGATGTAATGAGCTGGTTTTCATGCGTCATATGGAGGCCGAAAACGATTGTTTTCTGACCAGGCCGGTAAAAGTTTTATGGCCCTAGGGCTGTAAAATAACCTTGAACTCAGCTGATTCTGATTTGATGTGAATGTGTCTACAAAATGGTTTATGAAATGCAATCAGTCTATGCTTCTAGAAATTGAATAAAGTATTCCGCAATAGGATACTATCATTTTATTTGGATGAATGGAATACAAATAAGATATCATAAACTATTTAGATTCGATTTTCAGAGTAGGATAGGACATCTAAACTCAACTTCTGCAGTCGTCAATAGCAAGCATTGTTGACATCCAGATTGTCCAAATTTCAAGTCTGCTAAAACAGCTGATCAGAAAACTTTTCATTTTGTGTTCATTATTCAAGAATCAAAATATTCATAATAATATAACCTTATTGTCATTTGAAAGTATAAACTAAGCCTCCCACATTAAAACATAATTGAACATAATCTTTTAGGTTATTTAGACAAATTGAAATCTACCCAAACCCAACTGAAGTACACGTTTACCACTGAACCTGGTGGATAATTTTAACTACTTAAAACTATTAAAAACAACCTAAATTCATTATCAAAATTTGGGAACAGAATAGTTTTGGGCCATGCCTGTTGTTCTTTCCCAATTATATTTATATGATTTGTAATTGTATCCGATGAAAATGAAAAAAATAAAGATACTTATACAATTTCCTGATATTCAGATTACTGTACCTCAGATTTGCTAGAGCTATGAGTTTTCAGTTTTGTGCCTAATAACAATTATTCTCATATATATTGGTTTATTTTTCTTGTGTGGCGAAAAATAGTGTTTGGGCAAAAATGTGTTTCCAGCTCTCAATCTTTTCTAGTCCTCGGCCTATGGCCTCGGACTTGAAAACCGTTTTTGTGCCGGAAAAGCCTCATTTTCGGCCCTAGGTGCGAAATGTACTATTACATCCTTCTGATATAGACACAATCTGAAAGTTTTCTATCCGATGATGATGTCACGATTTGACGATATGGCAGTAGATGTTGGCTTCAGAGGCTAGACTTCCCAGCATGTTTATTCTATAACTGGTCTAAGGAGCTAGGCCACCCCAGTGAACTCTATACTAACTGTAATGGGCTGTCCAATGCTAAGCTACAGCCAAAAGTGTGTAAGGCGAAGTGAGTGAGACACGCCTACCGTGTGGGATTCCCTTCTCTCTCGTACTCATACATTTAAGCAGGTTGTTGCAGCTCTTGAGTATGATTTTTCATTTTTAAAGTTGAAAAACGGATTTGAATGAGTATTGGGACTATCAGTATTAGATCACAAGAAACCTTTTTGTTCTACATACATTTCCCATACTTTTTTCTATATTGATCAGTTTATTTGAACAAAAATAAAACAACAAATTTGGTTATATATTCCTAGTATACGGTGATAGTTTCTAAGCTAATTGAAAATTGAGGCCTACTTTATAGCATCTAAAAAAAAAAAAAAACATAGTTGAAGAACAAATTAATCCTTATTCAAAGAAGAATAAATACAAATGATTAATAATTTTGTGTTATCATCAAGAGATGACATAATTTATTTTAGGTACCTACTTTTATTTTGAAAAATATGATATTGCTATCAGCTGAATTGTGATTAATTTTTGAAACCTTTCCATTTCAAATAAATTTATTTAATAATCGTTCAATTCACAATATTATAATAATTATTTAGCATATTTTACTATTTGCTTATCATATGATCATAATTTTATAATACAATTAATATAAATGTTTCTTCATATATTTCTTTGCATCATTTCTGAAACTCCCACACTTACATGATTTGAAATGTTATTGGATCATCATGAGTCCACATAATTATTCATTTCATTTACCTACTTTTATTGTAAAAAATATGAGATTGTTATCAGCTGAATTGTAATTAATTTTTGAAACCTTTCAATTTCAAATTGTTCATTTTACTCTGGTAATTATGTAGCATATTTTACTGTTTGCTTAGTCATATTATATAATAAAATGTTTCTTCGTTATTTGCTTCATTTCTGAAACTCCCACTCTTATATGATTTGAAATTACACCAATGCACACCTACATAATATTCTACAATCATAGCCTGCTGTAAGTAGGCCTATATTATCAAATAGAGATATTTCTTTAAACAATAAATCATAAATCTTTCCTTTAACAATAACAATAAATCATATAATCCAAAAAACAATAGTATATCCTATCAAAATAAACATAAGACTGTGTTTAATAGTTTCAATTAAATACAGCCCTCCTTTGGACTGTGTACAAACAAAATTCGGGATTGAAATAATAAGGACTATGAGCCTGTTTTTTCATTCCCAATCATTTCATGACAGTTTATATTTGTCCTTGTTGAATGAATAAAAATTAATAAATGATACGCTTCTCTGAAATCTGGCTCAAAGTTATTCCCTTTGCTTGTGAAAAGTTGACATTACTAAAACTACTGCAGTCATAAATGAAAAAAATTTTTCTTTATTCATATTCAACCTATTACATCATTTTTGCTCTCAAAAAGTTAACAATGAACTGCTTAATAAAGGAAAAATAACGCTTCCATGGAATAAGACATACAATATAGAAATAAAATAGAAATTGAAACTGTGCAATGCATTTTCCCATAAGAGTCAATGTGTTACAAAATGACGAATCCCACAGCTATGCGGGTTGCCCATATTTACCAGCTGCGTCACTTTCTTTGTGTTGCTAGTCCATTCCAGTTAGTATAGAGTTCAGTGGGCCACCCGCGTTCCATGGGAGCTTTTGACAGTTCATCACCCGGTCGCCATCTTTGGTTTTTCTTGCCCGGGTCAGGAATTGCCTGGCAATCGGGAATCGTGACCCGACCAAATAGTACGTGCTACGAAGTTCTAGCATGAGTATATTTTTGTAGGCATATTTTATAAAATAATTGAAAAGAAATAAATTTATACATTATTGGCAGGTAAGTTTATTATTTGCATTATTGACAATATTGTATTATTAGTTTAGTATGACTATTCTATGAAAATATATTTGTGCTCATGGTGTGAACTATTGAAAACTGTTAGGCTTTTTAGTTTTCATCAAGAAATTGTGAATATGAAATATAATATTTGTAACAATATTCATTGTTCCAATTGTGAATGATGAGGATTATGGGAATTATCATGAGAAGTCAGTCTGTTATAACAATTTATTTCTCTGCTTTGCTTTTCTGCATTGTGTTGTGTCGACTCTATGTGTGCGTAGAAGGTATGCTACTGGGAAAATCGTGTCGTCACAGTATTTTGTATTAATTATGGCTTTTATGCCAACTTAAGGCTTGTTAGTATTTGGCTGTGGAACCATCTGTTCCAATAGCATATTTTAGTTTTTTCTGCCTCAGTAAATGCTTTAATTAAATTTATTGTGATAGATAAATTTAAGTGTAAATGTATTGTGATAGATTTATTGAGTATAGTCCTTTGGATTCTTTTGTAATGGAAGATGGTAATGGTAATTCAAACTGATGAGTGATGGAAGAAAATGAACGGTACCTACATGCTCTTGTAGAAATGTAGAGTACCTATAAGAAGGAATCAAGATATTTTAGATGGAATAAATAGAGAATATATAACTATTATTTAACAAAAATCCTAAATAAATGCTGCAAATCACCCCAAAGACTTCTGCTACTGCAGACATTGACAACAGGGTTAACAGGTAGATGGAAATTCGATGAGAACTGCTATCCAAAAATTTGTTGCCAGCCGGGAATCGAACCCGGTACCTCCCAATTGCTAGTCAGGAATGCTTACCCTTATACCAAACTGACAATCTCTGGATAGCAGCACTCATTTTATACGAAGCCATAGTGGCCAACCAGTTATAGATGGAATAAATAGAGAATGCATTTATTCAAATGCTAATTAATATATAACTATTATTTAACGAAAATCCTAAATAAATGCTGCAAATCACCCCGAAGACTTCTGCTACTGCAGACATTGACATTGGTTGGCAGCCTTGACTGCTGTAAAAATATTAGTGTGATTTGTGCTCGAGTGGAATTACAAAATCTAGTTAATTATAATTACAGTAGTGTCATTTTGTGATTAGTTTCAACATTCTGAGTAGTGACTGTGTCTTATGAGCAGATTTCATTTGTTCAAATTTCAATCTGCAGGGGATTCCCAACATTGAAAGTGTAGAAGTTCAGTTTGTAGGTTAGAAAGAACTGACAGAAATAGAGACTTTCTTATGCAGGAGGTTCGCAAATTGAACTTTGAACTACCTGCATCAACCCTGTGAACATAAAATTTACCGGATGTTTATAGACAGGGAAAAATGAAGGCCTAACGAAACAACAACGAAGAGAGAGAAGAAGAAGAAGAAGAAGAAGAAGAAGAAGAAGAAGAAGAAGAAGACAGGGATGCCGAGGGAGTGGAGCTGCGATGTCAATCTGGATTATCTATCAGCGCTGTTATCTTCTGCGACCTTGAACTTCAGAAAGAATAAATTCTTTAGAACCGTAAACACTGTTTAAAACGAATGGGCTTTGAACAATGATAAGACTCATTTCATGATCAATTATACAATACCTAATTCATTTTTCGTCAGCTGTAGGCCATAGAAAACACACTGCACAATATGTCGCTGGTTGATGAGAAACTAGACAAAATTCTAGAGAAGCTACAGAAGCTAGAAAGTAAAGTGGATACAATAAAATGTCGCTTTGAAAAGGAAATAGAAGAGATTCACAAAATAAAAAATAACGTTTCAGAAAATGGTAAGACTACTGAGGAGAGAGAGCGGAGGTTCAATCTACTAATCTATGGAGTACAAGGCAGGAGCTTTTTTGAAATTAAAAGCGAAGTCATGCATATACTCAAGTTTTTGGTCCCCGAAATAAATAATAACTATATCAAAGACTTATGGAGAACAAACAAGGATAAAGAGAGGGCTCCAGTGCTAGTAAAATTCAACTCAAAGGCAATAAAAAGTATTGTATTGAGGAGAAAGGGAAAGCTTCAAAATGAAAACAGTTTTAAGAATGTTCAAATCAAGGAAGATTTCTCTCAAGTTACCAGAGAATAAGGAAAAACCTCTTCATGCATTTTTGAGGTTGAAAAGCGAGGGTAAAAGAACTATCATGATACAAGACAAGCTAAAAGTCGAGGGAAAACTGTACACACTCGATGACCTGGGCAACAAGAGGCCAAATCAGCCAAACGGGCTAGAAGTGAAGAGCCATCTCCTAGAAACCAGGATGGGGAAAGTAAGATTTGTTATGTAAAGCAGTCTGTGAAGAAAGGAAGAAAAGTGGAAAATAATAGAGGTATTGAAAGTTTCCTAACTAAACGCGGTGAAGCTTGCAAAGAAGTGAATCAAGCAAATGAACAAGGACCTATGAATCAAGACAATGATTTGACTGAGAAAGCGGAGAAAAGAAAAGATGAGAGTCAGAGAGACGCAAATAACCAGACATAGCAAATACAGGAAATTAAATAGGACCGGATCAATTCAGGAATTATTAAAGAACAGCTCTAATAAAAAAGATAAACTTATACAAAAGAATAACAAAATATTGAAAAGGAAAACTTCATACATTGGAACGTTTAATGCAAGATCGGTTTGTGAAGAAGATAAGCTAATGGAACTTGAAGAGGCCATGAAAGAAATAAGTTGGGATATTTTAGGATTAGCAGAAATCAGGAGGAGCTACGAAGAAGTAGTAGAAAGAAAAAATGGACATATATTCTGTCATGCAGCGGCCAGAAGGGGTCACAGGGGAGTTAGATTCTTTGTCAACAGAAAACTGAAAAATGGTCTTTCAGAGTTTCAGGCTGTCTCTGACAGAATTGCGTTCCTGTGAGTGACAGTCGGAAATTTGAAATTATTCATTATTCAAGTGCATGCACCAACATCGGACAGCACAGAAGAAGAAACTGATGGTGTTCTGAACAAAGCTCAGGCTAGAGCTACCAGTGGACTGTAATTTACTATTCAAATTATCAAATACAAACAAGGAGCAAAATTTAATCTTCAATTTGAGCCAGGTTATTGGTACAGTTAAACTCTGCATCAATGAACAATAAAAAGAGCAAAAACTCACCAGATTTAATCCAATTTTGTCTACTTGCCTTTCAAAGCCTTTATTAGGTGTTTTGGTCAGATTCGAGGTGGGAAGAAATCTGGGAAAAAGATAGGTTTTCGCTTCCAGGCTGGTTTTCCGTGTTCAACTTGCAGGCTCTGTATTGTATTTGAACAAAGCTCAAACTGGATTCTTTATAAATTCAAATCCAATTCAAATTAATTCAATTTAACACTATTTACGCTGTTATACTCAATTCACACACACTATACTCAAACAATTATCTACAAGAAATTTCCGATTGAAATTACATTACAAAATACAAACTCGGTCTTCACAACAAGACAACGAGACAAGACAAACTGAACGACTAATAATGGACGAAAGCAAGAATGACTCGGGCTTTTTTCTCGACAAAACAGCTGGACAGTCGGCACTAGCGCAAACAAGCCTGCTACGGGCAGAACTGTAGTCAGGGATTTGGCGCTACAATTCAAAAATGCTCTGGCCAAACCATACCCCCGCCTCTGAAAAACTATTTTTCAGCCAAGTTACAAAACTGAAAAAACCAAGGAAAGGAAAAAAATCCAGACATGCCAAAGAAGAACAAAAAACACCAACACCAAAAAAAAACAACACAAAGAAAAAATGCAACAAGCACAACAACTATTGAGTTGGGAGTGGATACAGTTTTGTAACTGGTCTTTTATAAATACCAGTTTTTAGGCGAACACTCGCCACTCGAACCTCGCCGTCACTTCCCGGAAACACCTGTTCGATGACACCCAGTGGCCACTGCAATGGAGGTGTGTTTGGTTGGTCCACTACCACAACCGTTCCCACACTGATAGAAGTGGGTGATTTCAACCATTTTTTACAACTTTGGAGTTCGTGCAGGTACTCTCTTCTCCATCGGTTCCAGAACGATTGAATAAGTTGACCAATCAATTCATACCTGGTGAGACGATTCACAGGGACACTGTCCACGTCCCGCATGGGAAATGATTTCAACGGTGTGAGAGTCAAAAAGTGCGCTGGGGTTAAAGCCAGCAGTTCACACGGATCCTCACTCAGTACACAGAGTGGGCGGGAATTCAGGACACCTTCAATCTGCACCAATACCGTGTTCAGTTCCTCATAGGTGAGAAGTTGATTGCCAATTACTTGGAACAGATGCAACTTTACAGATTTGACATTTGCCTCCCACAGACCTCCAAATGCGGTGAACCAGGGGGAATGAATTTCCATTCAATTTTGTGTTCGGCGAGTTAGGAGGAAGAATGTGAAAAAGGATAGCTTTCCATTGGATAAATTTTGTCCAATTCACCACATACACCTATCACTGTCTGCAGAGATGTAGCAAATGATTTCAACCATTTTTTTTTTGCTGCAGTAGGAGAGAATCTAGCTCGTTCGATCGATTCAGGTGGTGCTCTGATAGTGAATGATACTGACTATGTTGTAGACACAGAATTTGCGTTTCATCCTGTTTCTGAGCGGGACGTGTTAAGGTGTGTGACCGCACTAAGAGGTGGTTTGGCGCCTGGTTACGACCGGATCTCGGCCTGCCTTCTTAAAGATAATATCCATATAATCAATCCTTGAAACCTCTCCTTCATATAATAAATCTGAGTTTGACAAACGGAGTTTTTCCTGATATCTATAAGATTGCCAAAGTTTTTCCACTTTATAAAACAGGCTGTTTTTTAGATAAAAATAATTACAGACCGATTTCTCTACTGATAGTTTCTCTCCAAATTCTAGAGAAAATTGCCAAGGAGCAACTTGTTGCTTACTTAACATTGAATAACATTATTACAGACCGGCAATATGGCTTGAGGAGTGACAGATGTGTTTCTGATGTGATGTTTGATGTGAACAAAGCTTTGCATAGTGCTGTGTCAGGTGATATGAAGGCTTTGATGATATTCTTGATCTCAAAAAAGCCTTCGATAGTGTTGACAGAGATAAGTTGATTGATAAATTGAGAGCAATAGGAATTGTGGGTAAGGCAATTGACTGGTTTTCCAGCTACCTTACAACAGACAGCAATATGTATCTATATGTGGGGCAGAGGGAGAGAAGCTACCAATCAATTTTGGGGTTGTTCAGGGAAGTACCCTGGGCTTTTTTCAATTTATATTTATAATATCTCTCGAGTAACTTTGAATGGCAAAATTTTCCTTTTCGCTGATGATACTTTAATACTTGTTCAGGGAAGCACTTGGCTTGAAACCAAAAACAGAGCTTTATCTGATCTACTTATTGTTAAAAATGGCTTGATCAAAATATATTATCACTAAATATATCTAAAACCAAGTTCATGCCAATTGCATTAACCCATACCATGGTTACAATCTAGAGGATCTTAAAATTCATAATTGTAATGACTTTTTAATAATTCGTGCAGATGTCAAAGTATTGAACAAGTTTTCTCATATAAGTATCTGGGCGTCATTTTTGATTCCAGACTTAAGTGGATACAACATATTGACTTCCAATTGAAAACCTTACGTAAATATATATTTGCATTCAGGCAGCAGTAGAGGGAATCTAAGATTTCAGACGCACTTTTTTGCTCGAAATCCCCTCCCCCTCTCGCCCCTCGTCCATCCTGCCTCCCCTTCCCCCCGCCCGGAGGGTGGGGGGTGTTCTAAAATAGATTTCCTCCCTCTCTCTCCCTCTCTCTCTCTCTCCTTCTCCTTCTCCCTCTCCCTCTCTCTCTTATCTTGATCTTATCTATCGTGCCCATGACTCTGGTGGATGTCAACCACTCGCATCGCGTTGGAAGGCGTCAACCACCTCAACAAGGGCAAGCTAAAACCCAAGGACCGACCCATCATAGTACAACTCTGCAGCTACCGGACCAGGAAGATGATCTTCGACGCTAAGAGGAAGCTGAAGGGTTCCGGCGTCACCATTCGCGAGGATCTGACTGCGGAGCGTTTCAAGATCCTCAACGCTGCGGCCGACTGTCATGGGCATAGGAATGTCTGGTCATCGGACGGGAGGATCAAGATCTCTATCGGTGAGGGAGGATCCAAGAGGGTCCACACAGTTGAGAGGATGACCGACCTTCAAAAAATAAAGGTAAATTAAATCATTTCAGGATTCGATGACTAAGGTGCCCTTCACTACAATAATAGGAAATTCGTATTAATACATTTCACAGTAGATATACCTTGGCATTTTTCATGAGCTGGCTTTCTGTTCTATAAATGAATCTTTCCACTGCTATTTATGATTATATATGAGGCAATTATTTCAAACTAAGGAGATCCACATTTGCTAATACTGATTAATAATTTATCTTGATATTAATTCCCAAAACTACGTTCAATGCATCAACTACTATACTCCAGAGGGTACTTAGAGAATCATTATCTCTATTCTTACTAATAATTATTGCATCTCTTACCAAAATTATTTCCATAATTAATAATTTTCGAAATGCTGAATTTCAAATAAATTGGATGATTAACATACGTTATAGATATGGATGTAATTTATAGGTAGAGATAGTAATCTCGTATATAATGATATCTTCTACTGTTGCCACAGCTTGAACAATAGAAGCTAATGTGTGAAGAATTATTGATAGAGCAGAGGGGTGGGTAGTCTGTTCATATGCTTATATAGGGGCTGTGTTTCATTTAACGTTATCTTAGACATTCATCACTTAACTATTACAGTTCTCAATTTACTACTTTTATCGTTATTGCAACTCCCAATAGTTAATTATACTTCTAATACTATATAATATTTTTCACACTTCACCGTTCAATACTATTTAAAACTCATCTAAAATAATCTAGCACTTTCTCCATCGTCTCCTCTACTTCTTATTTTTTCTTTCTCGTTTCTCTTCTTGATCTTATATTATAATGATTACTTGAATATTGTTGTTTGCGATGATGATTATTATTCTTTTCTATTCTTCTCTCTTCTTCTTCTTCTTCTTCTTCTCTTCTCTTCTTCTCTTCTTCTCTTCTTCTTCTTCTTCTTCTTCTTCTTCTTCTTCTTCTCTCTTCTTCTTCTTCTTCTTCTTCTTCTCTTTCTTTTCTTCTTCTTCTCTTTCTTCTCTCCTTGATTAATTCAAGATCACAATGCGATGTTCTATTTCTTATTCTATAGTTCAGTTTCATAGGTTCTTCGCAATTTGTGCACATTCCTTCTTTCTCTGTCTCCACTTGGACTCGATCTTCCACTACTGGATTCCTTCTCGCTCTACCTCCACTTGGACCCGATTCTTCCACTACTGGATACCTACTCGCTCTATCTCCACTTGGACCAGATCTCCCACTACCAGTTCTTCCTCAATCTTCATCTTATTCACCATTAGGATTATTCATCACTGAAACTCCACACATCTACATCTTATTGTGTTTAGTGAATTTTTGAACTAGTGCTTTAAATAGTGAAGGGAGCCGAACTGTCAAGGCATACTGAATGCACTCGAATCAAGAGACTTTTTCATTTAGGTTAAGTTTTATCAGTTTCATCCCCATTTCCCCCGTCATGTGTCGTTCTGAGGTCGGTTCACGATTGGTCTGCTGCTTCCATGATGCCTCTCACTGACACGTCAGCTCGCTCGCCCTCAAGTAGGTATGATTATTTCAATAATAGTAATAATGACGCAGGTATGTTTCTAGCAAATAAGCTCCACTCTTTCAAAAAACTTTTCAAGGCTGCTCACCTTAACGTACAATCCCTCAGTTGCCACATTGATGAACTCAGAGCAATCTTCCGTTTTCAGGACTTCAATATAATCGGAATTTCCGAATCATTTTTGAAGCCTAGTATTTCATCAAATTTTGTTGCATTGCCTGGATATAATCTTTTCCGGAATGATAGATTAAATAAAGCTTGTGGGGGTGTAGCAATTTATGTGAAAGATGGTATCAAAACAAAAGTTTTAATCACATCTAAACAAGAGTATTGTTCCAGACCAGAGTTTATGCTACTTGAATTATCCTTATCTAGTAATGATAAATTACTCGTTGGTATCTGTTATCGCCCACCAAAAATAGGTCATTTCACAGATTTCGAAAATGCCTTGCTTTCTCTTATGCCTTGTTATAACCGTATACTAGTTATGGGGGATATGAACACCGACTTGAACATGACAAATCGTAACTTTGACTACTTTCAACTGACTACAATTTTCCAATGCCTAAACATGACTATTTTACCTCGATCCAACTCATCATACTAATGAATCAGACACACTCATTGACCTTCTCATTGTTAGTGATCCCAATGAGGTTGTTCAAGCAGGCCAAATCTCAGTCCCAGCTATTTCTAGACATGATTTGATCTACTGTGTACTTTCCCATAAGATACCCAAGCCAGAACAGAAAATTATCACTTATAGAGACTTCAAAAACTTTGATGAAGCCGCCTTCCTGACTGATGTGGCTCAGACTCCATGGCATCAAATTGAAGCATTACCCTCAGTTGATGACATGGTCAAGACTTTCGAGAATTGGACTTTGACTTTGTATGACAAACATGCACCTATGTGACAAGGAGGATTAATAGAAAACGACGAGTACCGTGGATGACTGAAGACATACTTAAGATGATGGGACGTAGAGACAAAGCACATAGAAAATTTAAAAAGACATTTGACTTGGACAGTTTGATAGAGTATAGGAGCCTTAGAAATAGGGTTAAACAGGAATTACGGAACTCAAAGATTAGGTACTTGAATTCGTTTATGACAAACAATAGACAAGACTCTAAATCACTTTGGCAGGGAATAAAAGAATTCGGGCTTGGCAAACAGAAATCGAATCCACAAATTGACTTACCATTGAATAATATAAATGACCATTTCGTTTCACACTCTAACCAACGCGACGAAGTTGTCATTGCTAATCATATAGATGATCTTGAAGAGCAGGTTACAAACTTAGATTTACCAATCACTGATCAATTTCATTTCCATCCAATCTCAGAAGAAGACACTTTCAGAGCAATTCAACGTATTCATAGTAATGCTACGGGTGTAGACAAAATTCCTATTAAATTTATCAAGAAGATGTTATTTGCTGTTTTACCAACCATTACATACATTTTCAACAAGTCACTTGAAGAAGGCATTTCCCTGAAAACTGGAAGTTTGCTCTGGTTCGCCCTCTAAATAAAGTTCCATCACCCAATAAAGTTGAGGATTTTAGACCAATCAGTATTTTACCTGCATTGTCCAAAGTGCTAGAAAGACTCATTCATGCTCAAGTTGTAAAATTTCTAGACAACAATAGTAAGCTTCATAACTTTCAATCAGGCTTTAGAAAATTCCATTCAACTGAGACAGCTCTGCTTCGTGTCACTGATGATATAAGGTTAGCTATGGACCAAAGAAAATGCACCATCCTCACCCTATTTGATTTTTCTAAAGCATTCGATACTGTTGATCATACAGTCCTTCTGAATAAGTTGGCTATTCTTGGTTTCAGTCACAACTCGTTAGTTTGGTTTAAATCCTATCTATTAGGTAGGAAACAATGTGTATCTGTCGGTGACAAAAAGTCAACTTGGAAAAACGTTATGCATGGAGTACCACAAGGTTCAATTTTAGGCCCTCTCCTCTTCACTTTGTATGCTAATGACCTTTCTTCCATTATCAAATTCTCCAGTTTCCATACTTATGCAGACGACCTTCAAATCTATTTAAGCTGTCCCATAACAAAAATTAATGAAACAGTTGGAATAATGAATCAGGATATCAATTCGATAGTGGAATGGACAAAGAAAAATGGCCTTAAGCTTAATCCCATCAAAACACAACCCATTATAATTGGATATTCTCGTCTTATAAACAATATTGACCTTGAATCGATTCACAAAATTAGTGTAGACGGTAATGACATTCCTTACTGTAGCTCAGTTAAAAATTTAGGCATTATTATGAATAATACTCTTGACTGGTCAGAACAAGTGAACAAAACTTGTAAAAAGGTATTCTCAGCCATGCATGCATTGAAGAAAATGCACGATATCCTCCCTAGAAACATTAAATTATTATTGGTTCAATCTCTCATCTTCCCACATTTAATGTATTGTAATTCTGTTCTTAACGATATGCAAGTCACTCTGAATGATAAACTACAGCGTTGCCAAAATTATTGTCTACGTTTCGTCTACTCTCTCCAACGCCATGATCATATCACCCCAGCCCACATTGCTAGTTCAACATTGAAGCTTCCCGATCAGAGGCTTTTTCGAATAGTCAAGCTTGTTAGAGATATCTTGAAATACGGTAATCCGAACTATTTTAAAGATGATTTCAAATTTGTCTCTGAAGGTAGGAGGATAGATGCTTCACATACTAGAACCGGAGAAAGTACTTTAAGGATACCCAATCATCGAACTACTATTTTCACAAAATCCTTCTTAGTCAGTGCCTGTCGTGCATGGAATACACTTCCTGTTTCTATCAGGTCTATCGAGAGCCGAGCGAGCTTCAACCTGACTTTAAAAAAACATATTTTGGAACAAATGACTGAAACTGTCCGGCCCTAGAACGATCACATGACAACCATCCCTCACCCATTCCACCAATATAAACCTTTAAACCATGTTATAGAACGAATTGTATATATATATATATATATTTATATATATATATATATATATTATATAAACTCATGTTATTTCAATTATCCACTGCATACTGCTGTATATTACTGAAATTGATAACCCTGATCTACTTTCAGCCTACTTCATTTTATTAATCAATTATTTGATCTTATCTACCTATATAATTATTTTACTTTATCAATTTTCTGTTTTTTTTTTCTCTTCAATATTCATATTGATTAAAACTTTTACAATATTTCCATTAATAAATAAATCCTTAGTTTAAATAACGAAATTAACGTTTTGGTAGAGAGTTAGTGGGGAGGATATTTTTAATATTCTTCCCAAAGAATGGACATTGATATGTCCAAAGCTCCGCCAATTTATGTAGATGCATAACAATATGATTATTATCTATAGTTATTATATTACAAATTGCTTTTTCATAAATTACAGTTCAATAGTTATTTTCTTAGTCTATATTATGTAAATTCATCTATAACTTTGCTGTATTGTAAGCTATTTATACAAGTGTATAAGCCAGTATATATGTAATCTACATAAATAAAGTACTCAATCAATCAATCAATCTTTCTAATCTAATCTTATCTTATCTAATCTAATCTTCCCCTCCCCCAGTGAGGACGGGGGGATGAAGAAGGAGAGAGTGATCTCTCTCTCTCAGTGAGGGAAAAAATAATTTCCTGTGAGGGAAAAAATAATTCCCTGTGAGGGAAAAATTCTTACTGACAGATTAAAGTGAATCCATATACTACATCTATACTGTCAATTAAATGGATCCAATTTCTACATCTATACTGTCAAATTGAAGTGAATGCATATTTCTACATCTAATGCTTATAATAATAATAATGGTTTGCTTTCCACCTGACTAGGTGGAATTGAGAATTCATTGAAACTTGTACAATCAAAATTCTCACTCATTTTTGATCTTATTAGCTTGAGCGATTAGAGGCAATTGGCAAGGTGTGTCCTTAATGAAAGTACATCGCATGCTACACAAACTCCTTATCAACATGTTGATGGTATTAACTTAATGGATAAGAATGCGTGCTACTTCGCTTTCCTTATCATGATGGTGATGACAAACACTTAATGGTAGCGCTCGGCTCGAGGTTTTAGAGAGAGCAGGATACGCCCCCTCGCTTCTCACAAGATTGAGATTGAGCAACTCAGCCATCTAGGCAGATGGCACATCTGTTCTCTCCTTCTTTTACTCACTCCATCTCTTACTGGCACCCTTCCTTCTAATTCCTTTTGCTATTCTCTATTACGAAAGGCGAGTGAAGCAAGAATACAGACAATGACTAACTAAGTTCCATTTTGATCGAGGGTCCTATACTGTCAGATTAAAGTGAAACCATATGCTTCTCTCTGCAAGCGATCTTTGCGTTACGAAAGGCTAGAGAAGGAGAATTCAAAAACACCTTTCTAAACTCTCCTTTGATCGAGCGTACTCTACTGCCAGATAAAGTGAAACCATGATCTGCACTCTGATCTTTGCAGCTACGCGTTACACCGCTTACCAGTCTTTTTGAGATTTTATGTTTTCGGGGTCAATACACCCTTTGTACTGTGCTACCCCATTTTTTCTGTAATTATTTCGGCTACCTGATTTTCTGTAAGGTTATGTTGTTTGGCCTCTATCCAGTTCATATGAAAACTAACCCGGTCATATCTGGACACGATATCATGTGCTATCCTGTGTATGAATAAATTAAGATAATCTATGAATGGAGCCGAACACTGCAGTCTCATGACAGTACCCTCTTCCGAATTTTTAATTGCCTCAGCTATTTCATCACGAACGCTTTTCACAACAACTTCCATCTCATTTTTCTTAATAAAATCCAATATCATTTTTAGTTGCATACTTTTCTGCAATTTGATTAATCAGAATAGCAATGGCATCTTTTGTAATGAATTGTTCAATACCGTCCATAATATTAGCTTTTATTGCACTCACCATTTCAGATAATCGTTTTTCAAACTCTTCCTTTGTTAATGAAGAACTAGTCAATTTCTGCAAAGTAGATTCTAAATATGCTTATCAATTAGCGATGGCTGTGTTTCATTTACTTTAGTAAAAATTTCTGTACTAAGCTGTTTTAATTTAGTATTGAGATAGTTTCTGTCCAGCACCTCCAAATTCTTAATTTTATCTGATATGGCTTTTGATTTCTCATCTAAATAAGCTTTATCAACTTTATCGTTGTTAATACTCACCAACTGGGATGAAAAGCTGTCTGTTAAAGTTTTCACTTCTCCTAGAGCAGATTCTAAAGTTAGAGTTCTCTCTCCAATAGCTTTATCAATATTAGCACTAAATTTTGTAATGTACTTAGAATATGTTCTCTTTCAATTATGCTCACTCCATATTCTTTGTATTTTCCGAAACGAGTTTGGTTATTTGCGAATCTAAATAAAATTTCACAGCTTCGCTGATTCCTTGTTGATTTATCGATTCGATTATCTTCTGCGTTATCGAGTCAATATCACACGTAAGATTAGCAACAGCAGCCCCAGCACTAGGTGTATCAATTCGACCAAACGATGCAGAGTCATCGTAACACTAAACAATTAGTTTTGCTTCTTTTAGCTCTTCAATTATAGATGCGATCTCAATATCATGTCCAGTGTTGCCAGAAGCTTTTGAGGAATAGAGTAAATTTAATCTTTCCACTAATTCGTCAAAATTATCAAAGTATTGATAAATTCTATCATGAGAATTATTTTTTGCAAATTTCAAAAAACCCCATCCCTTCTTTTTACTAATTTTTTTACTGGGAAATAACTTCTGAATCATTTGCGATTTAATTCCCTGATTTCGTTTAACATACCCTCTTCGATCTAAATGTATGCCTGTAAGTGTTAAGATTTTTTTATACTTATCCAGATCTCTCTGATTATAAAGATTCGAATTCGGTCTTGAACTGAATAATAACTCAAGTAGACTGTGTGTCAAATGAAATCTTTCATTATTAATATCTATATAACCATCGTCAAATATTACTTGCTGATTTCCAATATAATACACGTCATCTTTAGAATTGTATGAAATTCCATAACTAATGAATTATTCAATTTTTCCGCATGAAACGTTTTTAGATATTGTGACAGCACATCATCGTTTTTACTAGAACCAAGTAAACTGTTTTCAAATTTAGTTGAGCTTAAAAGATTGTCTGTTGAACTCTCATAGCTTTTATCATAACTCGAGTGTTCATCACCAATTTCCATACTCTCTTGTTCCTCTTTTACTTCTTCCTTTTTTACACCAGAGTGAAAACTAGATTGGTTTTCCCAATTCAATTATAGGTTCTATCAATGGTGATAGAGTTTTCCTATTGTATTCCTCCGATCGTTTTCAAATTAACTAAGCTTTTATGCTTGTCGCTGATTACTTTTCTCAATTTCTTAATCTTTTCGATTAAACTCTCCTTCTTGTTATTTACTATGTTCCTTCCTCTCCTCCTCCTATATGTTTTAGACGACATGACTGTACAAAGAATTAATCTCTACTGAACGGAAAGAATCGTGTCCAGTGAATCCCGATATTTTCCTTCCTTTATATCACATTCTTTCAAAATTGTAACAAAATTATGCGGTTTACGATTCCAAACTGTATGACAAAGTTACTGAAATCTTTATAAGAAATATCTCCTCCAACATGATCTCTGTGAATTAATTTGAGACTCAATAAATCCATCTTAAAAATTATAATCATATTTGCATTGTCTCTAGTGAAATGTTTCTGTGTAGCTCCATAACTCTGAATTAAATATGCTGTGTCAATATTTCGATGACGTCCCATAGTAAAATATTCTCTTATCTGTGGCACATTGCTCAGTTGTAAGTCATCAAAAATTACTAAGCTATATTCGGGGATACGGTTCGGATGGGGAATTTGGCTCACATCCTCTTTCATGTGAAATCCGATATTTTTCAAACCTGCAAATACCTTCTTGAGAAAAACATATTTTGGTTGATATAAGCTCTTGCTAAATAAGTAAATGTGCTTAAATCTTAAGCCATTTTCAGCAAATACTAAATTAAATAAGAGATTTGTTTTTCCTCCAGCACTGGGAGAAATAATTAACATTCTTGCATTATGAGGAAGTAAGTCTCCATTTTTACAAAATGCAGGCTTTTCTTTATCTGTAATTAATTTATCAAAGTTAACAATTGGTATTTGACTCATGATTACAAACGTACAGAACGTGATCTGATAAGCTACTGAAAATTTTTACAAAAGTTAGATCAGTGCCGCTATGAATGAGAGCAATGACCGAGCACACATGCATTAGCATAGAGGGGCGTATCAAGAGATTGGAATGTAGACACCACTCTCCACCTCCTGTCATCATCATCAGACAGAGGATGGATGTATCTACCTTCTCTGTTCCTCACCCTCTTTTCTGCTTATCAGCTATTGAGTGTGCAAAGATTCTTATATTACGAAATGAAACTATGGATTGAAATGAGAACCAATGTTTGATAATAATACTTCTATTATATTTTCAACAAATGTACATCATGATATTCACAATAGATTATTTACAATAAATGTACATGATATTTACAATAGATTACAAAAGATTATTTTTCATCTAATAATTGATCTTTACTAATATAACTAGGTGTTGAAAATCCAATCCATTTCACTAACAATCCTTTTTTATCACATTTTAATATTTTTTCAATCAAATACACTTGTCTCTCCGATTCGTTTAATTGTGTTTTTTTAATTTCTTCTGCATAAAACCGACCACTAATTACTTCACCGTTTAGATCTCTCAGTGAGTAGGTTATAGGTTTAGAAGGAATATAGAGTGAATCACAAAATACTCTGCGCTCCAGTTTATGTTATAAGATTTATCGAAAAATAATCGTTTCTTCGAGATTCGCATGATATCACCTAGCTTAAATTTTGGTTTTGAATTTTTCAATTTATATCGTCTATTGAATGCAGAATTCAATGACATTAAAACATGAGTACGATTTTTCTTACCAACATCCTTAGGTTTCATTCTAATGGATGAATGCGTTGTTGCATTATAATCACGAACCAAACTGTCTAGCTCTGATATCCAGTTTTTGGTTCCACGCTCAGTTAAATATCTATAAATTTTTGCTTTAATTGTTCTATTAAACCTTTCAACTATGGAGGCTTTCTTATCGGTAAAAACATGGTAATGTTTAATACTATATCTATCTAATAACGCTTTAACTTTTGAATTAAAGAATTCTGTTCCCTGATCTGTTTGGAACAGCTTAACTCCCTTATTTTTAGAAATAATTGGTTCGAGAGCGTTAAATACAGATGGCTTGTCTTGTCTTTTAATGGTACACAATATGAAATTTTGAAAAACAATTAATAACAACTAAGATATATTTATAACCCTCATTAAAACGCGATAAACTTGTCATCTCAATAAGGTCGGCTTGAAGCAGGTCTTTTTCACTTTTCAGTTCATATTTGCGAGTGGCATAGTTCACACATGGCACGTTATGAAGCTCTAAAGCTAGCTTAGATCTAATAATATTCATGATATTTACAACAGACAAATCAAAATTAGTGGTGTTGGATGATTGTCACGGAACATACTGAGCAATCAGTTAGAGTGTTGTGGGCACTCTATAATGTCCAAAAGGAGAGTGTCTATCCCATTCTCCACAATGTACCTCTTATCATCATAAGGACTCAAACAGATTTTTGCACATTCAACCTGATACATACTATGATTATAGGATCTTAACATACTAAATTTTTCTACATGTTCACTACATTCAAACAATGATTCGTATACAAATTAAAATTAAGTTTTCTACATTTAACCGCGGTCTTTACTCCTTTTGCTACACACTTATTTACAGGTTCTTCATCATTCTCATTACATACTAAAAAGGAGTAAAGTTTCGATCTTAGGCCTATAAATTTACTGATAGGTTGTGAGGATGTCTCGTCCTTGAACTTTCCTACAACTTTATTTCTCTCCATGGAAAAGCAAGGGTGGCAAGGTGGATAGTTAGAAGTATCGAATAGGCTCAAATTTTCTTTAATCAACTGATACACGTCTTCGACTTTCACGTTTAGAAGAAAACTGTCGATATCAGTCATACAGAGTTCTACGCAGTGCCAGGGTACTATTTTTTGCAACTTGCAATAAAAAAAATCGTACATATGGAATTCACTCAACTCCAGTATGGAAAACCCAGATAGACAGGCTTGTTCATTTTAAGTTCCAATTTATGAGAGAAAACCGCGATCACGTTCGGACTAATTATTTGCCAGCGTTTGCATAACGGATTTGAAATGTATTTGTGTAATCGTTTTTCGTCTGTAATATTTTAACATTGATTTGTTTCCGGACTGATTGTATCGTTTTTCCAAAGATCAAATTGCAACAGGCCTTAAAGAAGGATATTTCAAATTAATTTTTCGCGGCCTGTCTATTTCTGATATTGAAGTCGATGTAGCTTTTCAGCCAGAGAGATTGGGAAAAGCTTATTACGCGATGTACTTTCATTAATTTCAAACCGAGCTGAAGG
This sequence comes from Nilaparvata lugens, assembly GCF_014356525.2. NCBI lineage: Eukaryota > Metazoa > Arthropoda > Insecta > Hemiptera > Delphacidae > Nilaparvata > Nilaparvata lugens. Next base: position 21,221 of record NW_024090306.1, read on the forward strand.
TAGAGTTTTAAATTGAGGTAGTGTACAATGTACTGTCCATGGTGAAAAAGTGTGTTCATGAGTTTTCTGGTTCCAGTTTGACCGTTCTCATTTGTTGGTAGTTCGACAGCAATTCCCGCGGCGGTGTTAAGTGGAGAGGGGCGAGGGGGAAGCTGGCGTGCTTATCGTGTAAATCTTTCGGGTACTCGAGATCACATTCAATTACGTAACAGTTCCTGAATTGCTGTCCAAATTCGCGAAATCAAGCTTGGAAATTTCTTCCTCTGTGAGGAATTTGAAATTCCCAAGGGGCAAAGATCTGCTCATAGCTTCCGAGTTTAAACTGTTCGCATCGATATAAAGGAGATAATTACTCGGTTTTGAAGGGTCGTATGTTTCGGGTAGATGTTTCTTATTCGCTTCACAATAATGTTTACCGATAAATGAGACCCCGCCTCTCATTCCTGCTTCGAACATGAGATGCATGTCGGGTCTGTAATTAATTCCAGTTCGACTTGGTGTATTTCAACATGCAATTCCAGGTGAAGTGCGCGAGAGAAACAAAATGGGTGACATCAAGGCCGTATGAGCTAAAAAGCGTAGACCTCATGGATTCAAAAACTTCCGCTAATAGCATCACGTCCAAACATAAATAAAAATCGTGATATTCACCCAGATTTTTCAGTTTGATGTTGAGAACACTCTTTGTGCATGTTGAAATTCTTTGCCGAGATCTGTAATTTCCTGAAGAAATTTCTCCATGATTTTTCGTCTAAACTACTCGATCTATGGAGTACAGGTCCGTAGGCGATTTCCCCGTTAACATTGATAACAACAAACAATACCCGCAAGGAATATGCCGCACCGTTTTCTTTGTGTAACTATGAGTAATTTCATCAGAATCGGAATCGGATTTGTCATAATCAAGCTTCACAACGTAAGTTTCTAAATCCGCGTAAATGGTGTACTTTTTCTTCAACGTCGCGCCTAGTTTCTTGAATTTATTGTCTCTCCGCGTTAGGATATGAAACTCGCTGAGATTCAAACTTGGAACAAAGTTCCACATGTTTCAACAAATTTGCTTCACCATCGGTATTCTTAGTTTTGTTTGATGTGAACCGGTGAAAACAGAATTGCGAATGTGTACTTGTCCGCGGCGTTTTGAAAGGTGGGAGAGAAGACGCGATAATCCATTTTCCCGTTTGCGGTATTTACTAAACAGAAATGAGTTTTTCCTGCATCGCCTTTTAGCATTAAAAGATTAACTTGGTGTTTATGCATGCGGAAAATGCTTGTACGGAAGGGGAAAAACTTTTTGTTGTCATACGCAATGACGTGAATTGCAATATCCGGATTGAGTATTTCAAATTTCTTAATCGCGTGTCGTCACCGGGAATTTACTCCTCGCGTATTAAGTGTGTGAGCAAACTTGCTCAAATACTTTACACTCAAGTCCGAGTTCCTTGGCTTCTGATGGAAATACGCGAGCACTGACCATAAAAAGCATTTTTCGTCAGAGAGATTTTTGACATTTATAATACATTTTTTGTTTTTCAAAAACTGGGGTGTTTGAATGAACTGGATGTGTATATAGATTAAATTTAATCACGTTCACATCCAGTGATTCAATTTTCTTTAGCACCCATCTACTCCCATGTCTTACGAAATTTTCGAAAGATGAGAGGATTTTTTTCACAGCCAAGAAAAAATGCTCATTAAGTCATCATAGTTCTCAAGGACACTTAGTCCTATGTTGGAGTAACTATGTAGATTTATGAGAGTCGAGACAGTCTCACCAACCTGCTTGTCATCCAATACCACTAATTTATACAATAAAACATTTAATACTATGAACCACTTAACATTCCCATCATACCATGCCGCATGTTCCCTTATTATGTCGAAAACTCAACGTTTCGACCTCTCAAGCACGTTGGTGATGTCGATATCCTCAGGCTCATCATCGAGGGTGATGCGATGACGCACCGCTGCGGAATTGACACCGCGTAGTCTGCGTTCCTCGGCATGATTCTGAAAAACAAAAGAATAACGATCAGGATGAGATAGAGTACAACAGCATGTTTAGTTGTGAATTGGCATTGGTAGAAGAAGGCTGTGTGTGAAAATGATATCTCAAGATCACATAATGTTGTATGAAAGATTAAGATTATTATCTTTTGATAAAAGATGGTCGAAATCTTCTCCGCATTTGTCCGCGGAAAACATGGCGAAAGAGGGATTTATATTCTCATCTGCACCAGACATTGTGCGATGTGTATTTGTTCAATTTGTTTGGGAAAATGGAAGAAAGTGACATACCAGCAATAGAACATGCAAGGTACAGTCCGAACTGTAGAAGGAAGATAATATAACAATTGAAGAGGAGATTTTGATAATAATATTCTACGAGAATATGAAGAAAGATATTTAACTTTTAATTGTGTAGAAGATTCATCCGTTCAAGGAGAGTATTTTGAAAAGCATCATCTACATTGTGACTTTTGTAAATCATTATCCAATAAAACAGAGTATTTTGCGAGAAATGGTTATTTCTTACATAAAAATCCATTCTATCTGCAATGTGTCTATTGCAAATATATTATCGAAAATCTATTTGAAAAAGTAATACATTTACTGTTTTGTTTATATGAAGAGTGTGAGAAAGAAGAGCGGGGGTTGGATGTTCCGGATATAGCGTATCGTAAAGATGAGGTAAAATCGAATACATGCAGTATATTGTAGAAGGTTTTTTTATCCTCCAAGGACAAAAACTGTGCTCCGAGGACAAAAACTGTGCTCCGAGGACAAAAACTGTGCTCCAAGGACAAAAACTGTGCTCCGAGGACAAAAGCTGTCCTCGAAGGACAAAAATTGTCCTCCGAGGACAAAAAAATTGTCCTCGAAGGATAAAATTAAAGTAAAAATGACTTACATGTGTTGATTGACGAAATGACAGCTATCTCCTCGGCTATGCTTCTCTCAGCTCAGGTAGCTCCTCGACTGTGGTTGTCTCAGCTCAGTATCGTCTCAGCTTAGCTATCTCCTCGGCTATGCTTCTCTCAGCTCAGGTAGCTCCTCGACTGTGGTTGTCTCAGCTCAGGTATCGTCTCAGCTTAGCTAGCTCCTCGCCTATGCTTCTCTCAATGCAGGTATGTTTCCCCCACGAGAGCACAACTGCTTATGAGACCAGAAACTGAGTTGTGAGGTGAGAAAATGCTGTGAAAAACAATGAAATATTTAATAACTGCAATCAAATATTAGAAATCAATAAGTAAGTGTTATTTCAAAAATATCAGAATGTAATGGATTATACTTACTTACAATCAAATGTCAGCGTTGTGCTGCTGGTAAACCTCTGGGGAGTTGAGTACAGCACGCTCCAATTGCACATGCCCTCTTGTATGCTCTCTCTCACTTGTACAAGCCTGCAACAGACAGAGAAACGAGTTGGTATAAAATCAGTTGCCTCAGAGGAGAATCGCCATTTACGTTAGAGAAGAGTTAAGTGACTTATATACCCTACGTGAACTTCTCCCTAATCATCATCTACACAATGGATTCATCATCATCTTCAAGCTTCATCAACCAGACAGCCCACCAACAGAGCAGCAGCTCAACTACTGGCAGCAGAAGCAGAAAGCTCGCAGCTCGACTGCCACCTCCGCTGTCTCCGCCGCCTCCTCCTCCGCCTCACCCCTGAAGAGACAGGGAATCTTCGTTCAATGAGAGAGGGGTGAGGAGATTGTGATTCCGTACAGTCCTCTGCCACAATCTACACCGGCTACCTGGCGCCGCGACGAGTGGTGCTGCCAACTCAACCCAGCAAGCAGCTGGTGAAGAGGAGGCTAGTTTTCGAGGACGAGGGCGTGCTCACTCAATCAAAGGTTAGCTTAAAGAAATATTATTATTGTATTAACATGTAATGTGCACAAAATCTTTATAAAATGTGAATTAGTTTTTTTAAAACCAATTTCCAATGGATAAAATCTTTTGTGTACATTACAAGTCATTACTGATTCTTATACTGTGAGCGAAGTCAAGACTGAGCTTGACTTCTAATTGTGCTATCAAAACAATCTGAACACAGATAAATTTTCATGATGGTTGCATTGAAATTTGGATAAAAATTCAAAATAAACATGTTTTAGTAATTTCGATAACAAATTTGAATATGTTGTATGAAAGATTATACTGAAACAATTCAATTATCTAGCATTTGAATTGAGTTATGTTAAAGTAATCGGAGAATTTCCGAGTTATTACTTATATATCATTATTATTACTTACTATATCAAATTACTGATTCGAATAATACATTGTTATTGAATTATGAAAAATCCGATCACATGCATAACTGTTTATAATATTTCGTGTGAAACGAAATTATTGTTGATAAAAATGTCCATGTAATGAACTGAAATATTGATTCGAATGATATTGTTATTTGAATTATGAAAAATCTGATCACATGCATAAACTGTTTATAATATTTCGTGTGAAACAAAATATTGTTGATAAAAATGTCCATGTAATGAACTGAAATATTGATTCGAATAATACATTGTTATTGAATTATGAAAAATCCGATCACATGCATAAACTGTTTATAATATTTCGTGTGAAACAAAATTATTTTTGATAAAAATGTGCATGTAATGAACTGAAATATTTTTCGAGTCAATTATCTAGCAATTTGAATTGAGTTCAAGTAATTGGAGAATTTCCGAGTTATTACTTACTTTCAGTTTTGAGTAGTGAATCTGTTGAGCAAGTTCTCTCTCTCTCTCTCTCGTATGATTTGATGATGAAAAATCTGAAACAAATAAGAGTCTAATGAAATATTTTTCAACAGAAACGTGTGCCGGCAGAGGACAGCTCGATCGTGCCTCTCTTGAGGGAGGAGGAGGAAGTGGAGACAGAGGACGAGGACTTCCTGAGATTGTTGAATAGCCGCACCAAGAAGCCATGGACGCCTCTCCGCGAGTTGGAAGAGGGCATGGCATATCTGATATGTGACGTGAGAGAGGCGTCCAACCAGCTCGGGCGGCGAATTGTGCTCAAAATCTGGGTACCTGGACTACGTACAACAGATGTTTATCTTCCAGAAAGATTTAGCCGGATTTTGAGCACAAAAGACATTGAAAATTTTAAATTAAAGTGCAAAACCTTATCTCTGTTTGTAAAGCATGTTAATGCTTTTATGACTGACATAAAAATTGTTAAATGCTAAATTAGCATTTAGCATTTTTTATGTCACTAAGCATCTAGCATTAACATGCTTTACATGTTAATATGTATGTGTCAGTAGTGTTCAATAAATAGTTTTTTTGTTATTCTATAAAAATTGTTCTCAATTCTCACCTGTTATACACAGTTCACTAGAAGTAGTAGTAAAACACGTACACAACCAACGTTCAGTCAGCACTATCCACTTTTATTATGAGGAGTGCTGTGAAATGAATGTTTTTTTATAGCTTGTTGTACGCATGCACAAGGGTGCGTATTAACAATCAGGCACAGCGTCAAGCAAAGGCCGACTTCAGTCAAAGGTCGGGCATTGCTCCCTCACATCTGTTTTAGCACGCGCTCATATCTGTATCTGCTTCCTCCTTTCAAATTGTGTTTGGCTTTTCAGATTTGCTATTTGAAAATTCTTTTCAATAGCAAATCTGAAAAGGTGAATTCGATTTGAAAGGTGAATTCATTTCTAAATTAATAGAAAATTCAATTTTCTTTTAGATTAAGTTAGTGTAATGATTATTAATTTACTTTATTTAATGTTCAACCATTGAGTTGAAAGGTAATGAAAAATGGTATGTAGGAGAAAGCAAACTCCAAGGAAATGAGGCAGAGGTATCTTAAGCTCTGCTGCCAGAGTACTTAAGGGGGCGGCGGGTGCTGCTACAGGTATTACTTCAACTATTTTAAATAAATTGATCGATATTACACCTGTGGAGATCCCAATAGCCCCTGGCTACCAGTATTGTGGCCCTGGCACCAAACTTGAAAAGCGATTAGCAAGAGGTGACCCGGGAATTAACAAACTTGACCAGGCTTGTGAGGCACACGATATAGCATATTCACAGAATAGTGATAATGCAAATCGATTGAAAGCTGACAGAGCACTAGCGAACGCGGCATGGGAGATTTTAAAAATCTGAAAACTCCTCTTGCAGAGAGAGGACTCAGCTACCTAGTTACAAACGTGATGAAAGCTAAAAATTACTTTGGTGGTTCTTCCAGAAAGAAGAAGAAGAAGAAGAATGAGGGGAAAAGTTATAGTAATGATATTAGGCGCAAAGCTATAGCTCAGTTGAAAAAGCATATTGCAGGAAAAGGGTATTTTTTGAAGCCTTTCCTAGTATTAGTGGGGCCAGAATTTTTATTCCACCCCCACCCCCATCATCATATGGAGTGAGTTTATTCCCCCAAGTTAAGAAACAAAGAACAACAACAAGAAGAGTAGGAAGAAGTAAAAGACATGAATATTGAAGGAGAATTGAGTAATTATGATTTGATTGGTCGAAATTATTACAGATTCAGCTAAGAGGTATATATATGCTAGATGCATTACCCAAAAAAATTCTAAAAAACGAGAATGATTGTGAATTTAGCAAGGAAAGCGAGGATAGGACACATTGGGTAGCATATAAGAAAGTTGGCTCTAATGTTTGGTATTTTGATCCAATTGGAAATTTACAACTGCCATACGAATTGGACAAATATTGGAAAAAAGAAAATGGAGTAAATATATTTTATAATGTAGAGCACATGCAACCATTAAATAGCGATTTTTGTGGTCATCTCACATTATTGTTTCTTGCAAATCAGTTGTAATTAAGTGTTTGTGCTGAACGCACACACACACACAAGATGGTTGTTATTACATTAAGATCTAACACAAGTAACCTCTATGAACATTTACAAGAAATTATAGAATTGGATAAAAATTGTGAATGGGAAATTGGATTGATTAATTTTTGTAGTTACAATAGTATTGCAAACATTAACAAAGGAACAAATTCCAGCTTCAAATATGGCAATAGATTAATCGAGTTGGATACGGGTGCATATGAAGTTGAGGATATTATAATTCTTTAAAGAATAATTGAATATTGATGAGAAGAAGAATAAACTTATTATATGTGCAAACGCAAATACTATGAAGATTGGAATCATTCTGATAACCATTGATTTAACACATTCTGATTCGATTGCTAAGATACTTGGTTCTGATAATGTTGTTTTGCAGCCAAATAAATGGCATTATTCTCAGCATTTTGTTAACATAACAAATGTTGACAGTATTGTACTCGAGTGTAATTTAGCATGTGGTAGTTACTATGATGGAAAACAAAAACATATAATCTACGAATTTTACCAAAGGTTCCTAGCAGCTATTTAATAAACGAAGTACCCTCTCCAATTATTTATGTATCTTTGAATACGCATCGAATTCAAACTATTAATGTAAAGGTAACGGACCAGAACGGATCGTTTATTGATTTCCGTGGAGATACAATTACAATTAACTTAGGTTCACATACATGAAAAGTAATGGGTTTCTTGTTTTCAATCCACGTTCAAATAATGTGTACACATGATGTCATTAGAGACGAACGTGAGAGCGTCAACACCAAAAACAAACGTGCTTTGTCGGCTAAAAGCGTGAGATATTAGAAAAGTTGGGTTTTATAGTTGATTGGCGTCATGTACGGCGCAGCAATTAGTGAAATTCTGGATGTGGAGACAGACCTTCAGTTTTATACCGATATTACTAAATTCTAATTTCACTCATACAGTATATTCGGGTCAAGAAATAAAAAACTCTGACGAGGCACGTATTGGTATAAATTCTTTAGATGTCTATTCTTCACCTTGTAAATCATTCATATTTATTGAGGGAACAGTTAACTGTACAAAACCAGGAACAGACCCAGCCGATGCACCAGTTGCAGCAGACTATAAATTAAGCAGTAACGTAATCGGCAACCTTTTTGATGAAATATGATATGAATTAGCAGGTCAGCAAATTTCTAAATCAAGATTGATTGGATTAACATCCACAATTAAAGCTATTCTAGTGAAGAATACGCTCGATAAAAACACATATCACTTGGCTGGTTTTGACAGAGCAGGATATGAGCTAACGGATAATAAATTCACTTTCTGTGTACCACTCAAATTGATCCTCCCGTTTTTTGAAGATTTTCAAAGAATAATTTTAAATTTGAAACAGGAACTCGTCTTATTGAGGTCACCAACAGATCTAAATTGTGTTGAGTCGGCAAGTGGAACAAACGTTAGTGTGAAAATTACAAAACTGAAATGGAGAATGCCCTACATAACTTTAGAAGATCATGTAAGACTGAAATTTTTGAGACTGCTCAATGCTGACACTCCACTGAAATTAGGTTTCCGACCTGGGAAATTTGTGAATTACCAAATTTGCAAAATTCACTTAACCATTCTTGGGCAGTTCGCACCACATTGAGTTTTGATAGTCCAAAATACGTTATAATTGCATTTCAAACTGATCGTAAGAATGAAATTAAAAAATCAATATCTAATTTCGATAGCTGCGGTATTTACAATGTTAAAGTATATTTGAACAGCGAGTATTATCCATATGAAAATCTGCTAGGTAAAAAGGAGGTATTATACCGCATGTTCCTGGATTTCACGCCCTCGTATTATAATCATTCAATCAATAGCGAACTCGGAACAGAAATTGACTTTAAAACGTTTTGTGAATCAACACCGCTGATTGTTGTAGATTGTTCACACCAAGCAAGTCATTTGAAATCATCAATAGATGTTCGTATTGAAATGGAATTTAATAGTGCAGTACCTGCAAATACTTCTGCCTATTGCGTTTTAATTAGCGATTGTGTGATGGAGTACACACCTCTGACGAGCATGGTGAAAGAAGTTCAGTAATTTGCCCACCGGCTATATAAGGTGTGCACTCTGACAAATTTGGTTCATTATCAGTTTCACCTTTGAACAGACCATGTCCTATTCTTTGTGTTCTGATATTTTGGACAAGCCACAAACTCGCTCTATTGGTATTCAGTGCGATATTGATTCTGATAGTTTCTATTATGATGCAAGGTGCAGTACACGAAGCCGCTGCAGGTGGAGGAGGAGAAACGAGAAGAGGAGGGGAGGGAGAAAGACGAAGGATTCATGAGCCCACCGAAGATAAAGAAGTGGACAGGAAGCGAGTGCAAAAATTGCTACAGTTGATCTTCACTGGTTTAAACAAGATTGTAATCAAATTATTGTGAAAGAACTTGCCATAATTGATCAGTTTAATAATAATATTGTATTCCATTTCAAATCACCATTCGCAAAGACAGAATTGAGTGCAAAATTGTATAACAATGTAACATGGTTAGAACGTCACTATCATAAAATAAAATGGGAAGATGGAGATTTAGAATACAGTGACTCATTAATACGTGATTACCTTGTAGGTTATGAGAAAATTTTCACAAAAGGAACTGAGAAAGCAAAGTTTTTAAGAAGATTACATACTAACGTTCAATGTATACCTGAGGATTTTCCAAAACCCGATTTCAGCTTTTTCACTAGTTCATGGTGTTATGCTGTGTGTAACATTCATAAAAATGGACCAGATGGGCAGTGTTCTTTGTTCTCTGTGCAACATTATAATTCTTTGTTGTTTAAAATATGTATCAACAAATAATTTCTTGTGCGAAAACAATCAAATGCAAAGTATGAAAATGGCGCCGATGTACACGAATTCACAGAAAAGAAACTTTGCTCGTTATGGATTCTTCCACAACGGAAAAGAGATTCAGTGTGTTTATTGCATGCATGCATTGAGACTGCATAAAGCATGTACATGTTGTCCTCCCGTCAATTAATGAAGAAAGGCCGCTTAATTACTCTATATAGTACCTGCCTACACATAGTTTCTTCATTCGCTCAACAACATGGATCCAACAAAGTGGTTAGCTGCCGACAACGAGTTGGAAGTGAGGTTAAAAAACTGTATCGACTGGTATGATGAATGCGAATTGCTATTGAGAAATCATCTCGTGAAAATTATAGTTTGGCGAAACAATTGAAAGACATTTTTCTAAGCACGGTTAATTAAAATGACATAAGACTATCTATGTTATTATCATCCTCATAATTTGTCTATAGATAAGCTAATTAGAATTGAAGATGAAGTTATGTATTGTTGTAGTGAAATGTGTAAATAACTTTTTCTATGTTGAAAACAAATTTTTCATTCAGATATTTCTTTGTGCATTTGGTTTAGTTTCAGTCTAGACTTGATTGAGCAAGCACATATCGAAAAAGTTACGCCCACCTCATTTTGCTGTTAGCATGCGAGCTGCAATTAATTTTTTTAGAAGCGAGATACGCTCACCTCATTTTGCTGTTAGCAGCGAGCTGCAATTAATTTTTTTTTAGAAGCGAGATACGCCCCCCTCACAGACATCTGTTACAGCTAAGTGCACCTCCTGCCTTATCAATTATAGTTCATAGCAATCAAGGACATGCAGTGTTTTAGCTTTGCAAAATTCAAAAAATTAACTCGCCTCTTGATGTCAATTTCATTTAATGAATTTGATTCAATTGCAAAGAATATTAAATTTTCAACAGGATTCCAAGATGTTGATTTACCGTTAACAAAAACAGAAAATGTACACTTTCCGATTTTATCTGAGATTTTCGAATTGCTCGATATTCTAGACAGCGGCCATCTACATTATTGTAGTGCAAATGATTTGTCAACTATGTTACAAATTCCGACGAACTTTGGAAATGCTTGTATGACATTTCAGATAAAAAATGTAAAAGAACAACTTAGATCATTGACCTCTCTCTGTTGAGATATGTCAGACATCAATAGAGCTTGATTTCCCCAAGTGAAATAGGTCTAAGGATATCTATACCTATTTTTGGATATGCTAGCTCATTCTAAATTTACTATAGATATTCTTGGAGAAACACTTAAACAATAACGCCTGCGGTTTGTACAACACATGAAAATTCAATATAAATTGATTGAGTTTTCTTAACTGTCAGGTTGAAAGCAAACCATTATTATTAAGCATTAGATATAGAATATGCATTCACTTTAATTTGACAGCATAGATGTAGAAATATGGATTCACTTTAATCTGGCAGTAGAGTATGCTCGATCAAAGGAGAGTTTAGAAAGGTGTTGTTTGAATTCTCCTTCTCTAGCCTTTCGTAACGCAAAGATCGCTGGGCAGAGAGAAGCATATGGTTTCACTTTAATCTGACAGTATAGGAACGGTCAATCAAAATGGAACTTAGTTAGTCGTTGTCTGTATTCTTGCTTCACTTGCCTTTTGTAATAGAGAATAGCAAAAAAGGAATTTAGAAGGAAGGGTGCCAGTAAGAGATGGAGTGAGTAAAAGAAGGAGAGAGCAGATGTGCCATCTGGCTAGAGTTGTTCAATCTCCGTCTGCTACTTGTGAGAAGCGAGGGCGTATCCTGCTCTCTCTAAAACCTTGAGCCGAGCGCTACCCATTAAGTGTTTGTCATCACCATTATGATAAGGAAAGCTAATACCATCAACATTAAGTTAATACCATTAAGTTAATACCATCAACATGTTGATAAGGAAAGTTTGTGTAGCACGCGATGTACTTTCATTAAGCACGCACACTTGTCACTTGGATCTAATTGCTCAAGCTAATAAGATCAAAAATGAGTGAGAATTTTGATTGTACAAGTTTCAATGAATTCTCAATTGAATTCTCAATTCCACCTAGTCAGGTGGAAAGCAAACCATTATTATTATTATTATTATTAAGCATGATGTAAAATATGCATTCACTTTAATTGACAGTATAGATGTAGAAATATGGATTCACTTATTTGACAGCGGATGGATTCACTTTAATCTGTCAGTAGAGAATTTTTCCCTCAAAGGGAATTATTTTTCCCTCACAGGGAAATTATTTTTCCCTCACTGAGAGAGAGAGAGAGAGATCACTCTCTCCTTCTTCATCCCCCTCATCATCACTGGGGGAGGGGAGATTAGATTGGATTAGATAAGATAAATAAGATTAGATAAGATAAGAGAGAGAGAATGAAGGAGAAGGAGAGGTGTGAGAGAGAGAGAGAGAGGGGGGAATCTATTTTTAGAACACCCCCCACCCTCCGGGCGGTGGGGAAGGGGAGGCGGGATGGACGAGGGGGGAGAGGGGGGAGGGGATTTCGAGCAAAAAAGTCCGTCTGAAGTCTCTTACTATGCCTACTAGCTAGATTAACACTAATTCCACTTCTGTATGAATTGCAACTAGCATTTCGCTTCTGGATAATCAGTGTGATTTGACTTATTGAAAATATTGTTCTCAATAATATCCTAATTTAGTATGGCTGATAATTTATGTCTCTTCCGATGATAAAATTAGTTCCAAAACGTTCCTTGAACGTTGTGTGTTGTGTAAGATACAGAATGACCCAAAAGGATGGTCGTTTTTAAATTACTATAACTTGAATAGTTTCCAACATACATTTAGTTTTCTATATTTCTGTGTTTGCTCAATTGTCAATTTTCAGAAAACGTCTTAATCAACATACGTGATACTGTAAAGGAAGAGCGGCAAACAAAGGCCAAAAGATAATCACGCCACCTAATGGAACGTCGACGACTTTGAAGCAATTTGTTAATTATGACGTTTCTGAAATTAGACAATTGAACAAGCTCATAATATATAGAAATAAAATGTATGTTGGGAATTATTCAAGTTATAGTCACTTAAAAGCCGACCATTCTTTTTGGGTCATTCTGTAATAACCTAAATCTCTTGAATGTATAACCTACAATTGATAAAATCTAATATTGGGACACTCTGTTTGTTGAAGTAGTGTAATGGTGATCTTTTTCAACAATTTGATTATTTTGCCTCTAAAATAAGTGTTTTTTTAGAATTATATCGTAAAATTGTAATTGAGTCTATTTTTTAATATTTATGAATCAAACAGCATTATTATTATAATTATTGAATTCATGTCATTTTTCCGTTTTCTCACTTAAGTACTCTATTGTTATTATTAAAATCTACTTTTGGCGTCCACTAGACCTGGTAGCGCGGCTACTGAAAATCGGTTTATTATCCCTGTGAGGAGGGATTCGGACGGGGCGTTGCTAATTATATCCTGCCAAGAGATGAAACTGCCAACAACAAGGGTGGAATCATATTTTTTTAATGGTCACAATTCATCAACTTCGTTAATTCACTCATACATACAGCTGAATGGAATGAACGGACTGGAATAATTGGAGTGATTTGAAAATAAAAAATATTAGGGCCAGTTCTGAGCTAGGATTTAGCTAAGTTCTAGAATTTAAACAACTGGAGTCAGAAAATCGGCTTTCCGAAACGGGGCGGCGTTAGTCCACGTTTAAATTAAATTTTGAAAAACTATAAAATTGAACACAAAATAAAATAAAGAGAAAATAGTGTAAAGTTTCAGCTACCTATTTTGAATGATTAGAAATGTATCATTTCGTCAAGGCAATAAACGTCTCCAATAATTATAGAAATGAGAAATTGAGATTACCATAAAAACTACGAATACGCCCTTTTTCGGAAAGCCAATTTTCTGGCTCCAGCTGTTTAAAGTCTAGAACTTAGCTAAATCTCGAGCTCGAAAATGAGCCCTTAAATTTACTTGACGAACAAGTGGGATAATGTGGCAGCACATTTACCAGAGACGGCACTCTTATTTTAAGGGACGTGAGTTTTTTGTCTTATAAGACAAAATGGAAAAAATTGAACCAAGCCTATTTTGTAATTTCAACTCTTTCCAACTTACTCGACAGAAACATATTATTGACCGTTTATTATGCATATGTTTACTCCCACTTGAGCTACGGCACAATATTTTGGGGAAATTCTGTAGACAACCATGCAGAAAAAGATATTGAGAGTCATCTGTAGTCTGAGATCGAGGGACCCATGTAAAGCACTTTTCAAAGAACTTAAAATACTCACACTTCCTTCCATTTACATTTACCAGCTAGTAGTTTTGTTAAAGTAAATATCAGTAAGTTCCAATTTTGTACAGATGATCATGAATATAATACTCGAAATAGAAATATAATTGCATTTCCAATCCATAGAAATGTAGCTTTTGAAAAAACTCCATTTCATTCAGGAATGAAACTCTATAATAGGTTGCAACAAACATTCGAAACATTGAATCAGTCATTCTATTCAAACAGACAGTCAAAAAAATGTTATTAGAGAAAAGCCCATACGCAATCACAGAATTTTATTAACAAAGAAAATTGATTTTTTATAATATATAATATATCATTACCTTCCTTAATGATACTTGACACTTCCTGATAAATTTTTTTTTTTGATTGTATGTATTATAGTATTAGTATTAGTACTGACAATTTACCTGTCAAATGGGATTATTCCCAAAATTGATGTAATGTAATGATTATTAAATAAAATAATAATAAATAATATATTGCAATAATATTTTTTATAGAAGTTGTCGTTATAAAAAACTGAAATATAATTTTTAAAAATAAATAAGGAGCGCAAATGATTTATACGTTATTAAGAATCAAAATTTATATGATAGTCTTTTTTTCTATTTTTGTGGAAGTTTTTTACTGAACGTGTTCCTCGAAAGAGCGGTACAGTATGTGGAATAATGATGATGTGGACATGGAAAGGATATAATATATCAATATTTTTGATGGATATGATATAATATTTTCCAAGGTGGGTTCGATTATTAAGCAGAGCCAGTTCAAGTGCGGTCATTGGTTAAAGGAGTACGGTAGCAGCCTTGAATCTTTCATCGTTTTGAGCGATAAGATACAATATCTTGTGCAATAACTGCATTCTATATTGTAGGCCATACAGGTAGGCTATAATTATAATTAGGTGCATAATATTTTTTTAAATAGAAATCTAAAAAAGCATAGTTAATTATTTGATACTTGACACAAGAAAGTAGCTATGCTCCGGGAGGGTATGGAAGCCTCCCATGGGGAAGGGAGTATACTGTAGCTATGCTCGGGAGGGTATGGAATGCCTCCCATGGGGAAGGGAGTATACTGTAGTCTTCCCCCGGGAAAATTTCTCTTTAATAAAATTGGCCATTTATATCAATTTTGATTACTATTCAAACGATTTTTCCTGTGTCATGTTTAAATAAAAATCATCAGCATTAGGTCAATAGTATTTTTATATCATGATGACGATTCATTTTCATGTTTCAGTTTTAGTTGAAAGACAGCAAAATAACATACAGGATTAGAATAGGATTTAAATTCTCTTAAATGTATTTGAAGAGCTCTATTCCAAACGGGCCCAAGTCACAAAAGTGTTTTTCTCAGGAAATCGATTTTTTGATAGTCATCACTTAAATGTTGGAAAATTTTATAATCCAATGTATAAAGTGTGTTTTGAATTCCATACAATAATTTTGCATATTTGAAGTAATTCCTGTGTAATAGGTTAATTCCTTGCTTTTTTTCCAAAATGTCACTAAGTCCATGGACTTTGTGACATTTTGGAAAGAAACTTGGAGTTGGACCTTCTTCATGTCACTAATGATAAGTTTCTTCAAGTGCTGTATTTGCTGAGTTGATATATCTTGCCAATTTTTTTGAATAAATTTTCTTGATCACTTGATGCTCTTGGTAATCCCCAGTGTATGTATTCTTGACTTTCACTGTTCTCTTCCTTGAAAACGCGCTGATCTCGAAGTAAAAATGGTAGTTAGGCTTCATTCTGTAGACAGACAGAAAAAGATGCTCTGGCATGCGCAAAGGACTAAGGTTGGAATGGAAAGGAACAGCAATGGACTTAGATACATTTGGAAAAAAGCGTGATATTGTGATATTTATTTTGTAGTGACTAAGGAGAGTTTGGAGTAGTAGTATGCTAGGAATGAAGGTCTATGTATAAGGTTCAATAATCAGCTGATATCTCAATTTCTACAAAATGGGCTTAGGCCCGTTTGGAATCGAGCTCTTCATTTACTGGGATAAAATTAAACTGCTGATTATAAATCTAGCCCTGCTTGGCAGTAATATTCATGAAAAAAAAATCCTCATAATATTACTGAAAACGGAATGAAATAAAAATCTCATTGCAAGTAAGTAGTTACCTATATAGCTTTCAAAGTGTTTCATAATTTACCAGGACATGAATCGACTATTTTTCTTCGCCATTTTCAATTAATTAAGTTACTGTAATTGAAAAATAATCAATATTATAATCAAACATTTCAATAAATTACTAAGATTTTCAGTCATTCTATCAATTTGATGCCATATAAGAGAAGTGAATATATATGATAACTTTGTTTCCATATTGAAATCATTATTTTTGAAATGTAATGTTATTTATTTACTTGCTTAGATCTTTCTAATTTTCAATTCAACAATATGCTGGATAAATAAGGAAGGATAAATTTATCTAGGAATGGTCACCATCATTCAATTTTATTTGATGAAGTAGGCTAAGTTTTGTAGCTTGATGAAAAAAATAATGGAACCTGGCATTTGAAAAACTAAATCTCAATAATTATCAAAAGATCAATTTTGTCAGTAAAATCATATTTTTTTTCATTTCAGCATGGTCGTAACAGCATACTTTATTGCTTGATGACAGGTTTATGCATTTTATCAAAATTTTAGTCTCGTAATCATCAATCAAACAAATTTATTCCTAGTAAATTATATAATTCGCATGTATGAAACTTGTGATTGAAATGGGAAATTCGCGGTCAAGTAGAATAGGAAGTGATAAAAAGGTAACAGCTAACAGAACCGCTATCCATCCGCTACAGTAGCGGTTACAAGGTTTTTTGGTACCCTGTCTTATCACTGTTTCCTCTAACCAATTCTGTTAGTAAAATTCGCGTTTCTAGGCGACTCGGCCCTACAACAGACAAAAATCAGAATTATTCAGACGTCGGATACGTGACAATGAAATGTACTATTGTAGAACAATAGAGAAAATTTCATTTGAAAATATGTGATAATGATTGATTGTTTTCTATTATTATTCTACTAAAATCTTGTTTATTATATTATTGCATGTTTATTAGTGTTGGCCACACTTCCATAGATGTGTCATGTGACTTGTCAATGCTATGTTTGTCGATGCTATGTGACGGCTTAGCTATTTTCATGAACTTTTTCAGGTTGAGAAAATATTATTCAATTATAATTCTATTATTCCTCAATAAAATCTATTTAATAGTATTTTTTGTAATATTTACAGTTGGAATTTCCATCTTTTACGTATTTTTTATTGCAACACATCAAGTAAATGCAACGATGCTATCTTTTATACTAGAACCAATAACTATGAAGCAATGATTTACTCACTTGAATAAATAAATTAACTCTTATTTCGTTATACTTTTTAAAAAATAACACAGACTTGGTAATAGCTAATACCTTAGCTATTTATAAGGTTCCAACCATGACATGCACTGCAACACGCTAACCGCCAATTATGACTTCACTCGAATAATTGTTTAGTATTCACATTGAAAATTGATTAAATATATTTCACATAAATGATGCTTGAGTTTTGATTGTTGAATAAACTCTATTCTATTCTATAGCACATTTTTGATTGATACTTGGTGAGGTGGGTACCTTAAAGCCGCGTTTACACCAAAGTTATTAACAAAAGTTAATAACATATCATTATAGATTCTATTAGATTGAACAGAGCTTGACCAACACTATTATGTTCATCATGTGTATGATAAGTTATGATCATTTAATAGAATCTATGAGGATTATGTTATTAACATTTTGTTAATAACTTTGTTGTAAACGAGCTTCATATTCAAATAAAATACCATATCATCAATACCTACTATGTGACATTTCTGAAAAACTTTGAAAAACAAGAAAATGTAAGAACAATGATTTAATCTTTTTAATTTCTGTAATAATTATTATTAACATTCTTGGCGATATAGTCATCAAAATCATGTATCTATCTACAAAATATCAGCATAATATTATAAATCCTACCTGAAGTGGACCAAACATAAATTTCATGGATTGGGTGTTATTTCCTAGGCTAGGCTATACCGTATTGGCAATGGTCATTCACATGCTTTTTTCTCAACACAAAGAGATTTTCATAAAAATTCTATCAAACTACCTACTAGGTTCACACACGAAGTTTGAATGTAAAAAAAAATTAAATAAAGTTTCAAAGAGACAATAATGCTATAAATAGTGTTACCATATATATAGGTGATCATAATGTTTCCCTGTCTAAAAAGTGCTACACAGCCAATCTCAATCAGTCCAACCAAAGACTGAATAAATATAATCTAGAATCTGTGGTTCAACTAATCATAGCGGATTGCAGTATGCACATTCACACTGGTGCAAATAAACAGAACTGATTGAGTTGCTTCTCCACTTGATTATGATTTTTACTTTCCTTGCCTAATTACAATAGGTGAGTGTTGTTTACTCACTTCTGATACATTAAACTAATGAAAGAGAGGATAAATAATAAATTGATTGATATAATAGGACTGAGACGTATAATTCATAGACAGACATGACAAGTGCAAACTGATGAGACGAGACAAGCCTCGACTATCACTCTATACAATATCGATATTAGATTATCAATATATTACAATACCCCTCCTGGGGAGTACAACACCTTGTCGTTGGTGGAGGGGCTTGCGTGCTCCAACGACCCTGAGAGCTATGCCGGCGGTTGATTGCGGAAGAAGGGATACCCATGCCGGACAGGTCAAAGGATAGGAGCCAGACGAAGAAGTACTCCAAAGAAGACGTCGTTGGGCTAATCCCCCACACGTCCGATTACACTGGATTCAAAGTACATTAAATAGCCTCGGACGGGACCGGAATTTTAGGAAGGATAGGAAATGCAAATATATACGATTTGGAACATGGAATATTCGAACGCTTACAGGAAAAGAGGTTGAGTTGGTAGAGGAGATGAAGAAGTATAAGATAAAGGCACTTGGCTTGAGTGAAACAAGAAGGAAGGGAGTGGGACAGAAGGACTTGGATGGAGGGTATGTTATGCGATACTCAGGAATACCAGAGGGAAGAAGAGCTAGTGGTGGAGTGGCTATAGTCATGGATGGAGACACCAACACAAGAGTTAAAAGCTGGGAGGCTGTAAGCCCTAGAATTATCAGAGTGGATCTTGACCTAGAAGAGAAAATAAGCATCATTCAAGTGTATGGCCCAACGGAAGATGCTAGTGTGGCTGAAAAGGATGAGTTTTGGCTACAACTAGATAGAGTGACCATAGAGGCTGAAGAAACAAGAAAACTTGTGGTGATGGGAGATTTCAATGGGAGAGTTGGATCTGATCAACAGGACGGGCACGGAAGTATGGGAAAATATGGATGTGAAACAATAAGAAATAACAATGGACAAAGACTAATTGAATACTCAGCACAGCACAATCTTCTCATTGGAAACACTTGGTTCATACACAAAAGAGGTACTTGATAGATGGAGAAGATTCTATGAGGATAAGTTTCACAGGGATGATGATCAGAATCAGGATAATGAATATGAGCTCGAACAAATGATGGATGAGATAGATGGAATAACAAGTGGAATCGTTAGAGAAGAGGTAGAAGAATCCATTAAGAGGTTGAAGGTCGGCAAGGCAGCAGGAGAGGATGGTATTGTGCCAGAATTTATCAAATGGGGAGGAGATATATTGATTGATAGATTGTTGGATTAATCAATGAAGCATGGCAGCAGGAAAGAGTCCCTGTGCAGTGGAGGAAGAATTTTATAATCCCAATTCATAAGAAGGGTCTTACCACTGAGTGTGATAACTATAGAGCTGTAAGCTTATCTCAGGTGGCCATGAAAGTGTACACTGGTATACTTGAGAGGAGGCTGCGGAAAGTGGTGGAAGATGATATAGAAGAAGAACAAGCAGCGTTCAGACCGGGCAGGCAGACCCAGGAGCATATCTCTTCCTTAGAAGTGTGTGTGCCAAATTTCTTGAGAAGGGAAGGAATGTATACCTGGCCTTTTTGGACCTGAAGGCTGCTTTCAACACAATCCAAAGAAACCTAATATGGAGGGTATTGCATAGAAAGAGAGTGCCCACTAAGCTTATCAATGCAATTATTAGTGTGAATGAAGGAATGGTGGCAAGAGTGCGCATTGGTGGAGGAGTGTCAGAGGAGTTTGCCATGGAAAAAGGCGTGAAACAGGGTGACAGCCTCAGTCCTCTGCTATTCATTCTAATCATGGATGAAATACACAAAATATGTGAAAGAAGAACACAGAACACGCTGGTGGGTTACTGGAATATGAGGCCGATCGGTGCAAGAGCTCTTCTGTTCGCCGACGACATTGTCTTGATTTGTGATTCAAAAGAAAAATTGCAACAGGCAACAACTGAATGGGCAGAGGAATTGAAATCAAGGCATATGGTCTTAAATGTCAAGAAAAGCAAGGTGATGGCAGTGTCAAAAGGATGAAGATAATATGCATATTAGGGTGAATGGAGAGGAGATGGAACAGGTGGAGAAATATGAATACTGGGTACAGTGATTTCGGAGGATGGAAGGATTGATAGGGAGGTGCTGAACAGAGTGAGAAAGGGAGCTGTTGCCTACTATGCAATAAAAGACTGTATATTGGAAAAAGAGAGCTTGATAAAAAGATAAAGAACCAGGTGTACAGAACAATAATAGCCCATCATGCTATATGAAGCGAAAGTTGGCCAATAAAATCAAGCCACGAAAATAAGATAAGGACTGTGGAGATGAAATGCCACAGAAAGACAGTTGGTAAGACTAGAAGGGATAGAGTAAGAAATACTAGAATAAGGAAGAAGTGGGAATGAGAGATGTTGGGGAAAGAATAGAAACGAGGCAGCTGGGTTGGTATGGACATGTACAACGGATGAGGGACGAAAGCAAGGCAAAACAGTTTGTAATGTTAGAGTACAGGGAAGAAGAACGGTGGGGCGCCCGAGGTATTCATACGAGGATCGCATTGAGGAGATAGGGAGAAGAAGAGGGAAGACGGTCCGGAGATGAGGAGGATGGCGATGGATAGGGATAAATGGAGGAAGTGGACCGAGGCTACCCCAACGCTGTAAGGCATACTGGGGAGAGACAAAGAAGAAGAAGAATATATTACAATATCGAATCATTACATTATTCTCCCCTATAATGAGACAATTACATATACATTATTTGGTAATTCTATGAGAGCTAGGAGGACCGCGAAAGTAAGAACTGGTTAACATGATATAATTATGAGCTGTGTGAAGTAACAAAAAAGAGAGCTTTTCAGCTATACTTACCAGAGATTTTTATGGGTCAGCCGAGTGCTGAAGACTGAGGTTGTGGAGGGAGAAGCCTTCTTCTCCAACAGCAATGAGGGTGAAGCAGGGGAAGGGGAACTGCATGAACAATTCTGTCTTTCTTATCTCTTGAGTATTCTTAACATTCCGCCCACCAAACGAAGCATGAGTTTAATCATTTTGAAACTGTAGCACATGAGAGATAACACACGAAGTATTGCACAAACTTGATGAAGAGACAATGCACATGATTAATTACGATGAGTTTTACACATAAGCGGTGAACACATAATATTCAGTCTCTATTTACAAAAAATGTCTCTCAGAGAGAGGGTGCCAAATTAAGCTATTGGCAACACTATGAGTTTGTTTACAGGTCGCGTGAGGTGGCCGCAGGCAGTGCGAATCAATGCCACTCTTACTACTTGGTCTTGTCCGGGAAATATTTGTTCGACTATGCCTAGAGGCCACAATGTGGGCGCGGTACTCGTATTCTTGATAAGCACTATGTGACCCACTTTCAAGGGTTCTGAGGGGGTCTTCCACTTGTTTCGCTGCATAAGCGTATGTAGATATCTGTACTCCATCGATTACAAAACGTCTGCACATTCGGCGTAGATGAGTTCATCGCTGCCGTACGGGGGTGGTAGTATCCAGCGGGATCTCCACAGCTTGTAGCAACGGTCGGCCGATAAGAAAGTGACCGGTGTCAGCAGAGGTGAAGTCTCGTTGGGGTCCTGTGAACGCTCCAATAGAGGACGACTATTCATAATTGATTAAATATGAGAGAACACTGTGAAATATTCCTCCATTGTCATTGGATTAGACAATTTGAATTCTTATAGTGATCTAGTGACAAGTGAATGCCAATATTTACTCATAGATTTGAACAACTGAATTCAATGTTACTGGATGTTGCTGTTTGTAAAAATTGTAGTGGTAAACTGAATGTGAATTGTGATAAAAATGTAGGTCTAGCTTCCAAACTTTCTTTCAATTGTGACAAATGTTTTTATGTATTTCCTGGACAGTATTCATCACTGATCGGCGACCTAATGATCGACCAAGTCGCATAACGTAGAATCTGACCAAACACCTTGGCAGAAACTTATTGTAACAAAACAGTATTCAACTTGAGGAGCCAAAGGTTCCACGTGGCTAAATATCGTAATATGAGAAACAACCTATAATCTGTAAAAAATTACTTTGCATGTAAAAAACATATTAAAAAAGCCAGACAAAAATAATTGAATGTATTAAGGAAGTAGGAGGTTCCTAGGCGCATGAATACTATAATAATTTGCATGCACCAATCAAATGGTGCAATTGATAGGCGGTAATAGTGAGCCGGTTCGAATATTTTTGTATATATTTTTACAAATGATAAGAATTTATGAGTTATTGTTGTACAGTTTATGTTTTGGATATGGCCTGAAGGCAAATAAATTATTGAAGATGTAACATAAGTAATAATCTAATAGTTTGGTACGGTCTATTTGAGCCATGAATGGTGGAGGAACATATTATTCAAATTTTATGTAAATTGGAAGTCGGAGATGAAAATTGTAATTAGAAAAGAGAACTTCGACATTTGCCTGCCAACCACCACCATGAGATGTCACCAAAAATTATAGAGCGCTATATCTTACCATATCTTTTAATAGCTTAAAGTAAATCAAATTATTAAATTTTTTCATGAGACTTTGTGATGCTAATGTAAAGCAAAAGTCATTTTTAATAATTTTTCAACCCTTGGAAGAGACGACTTTGGCTACAAATAATCCAGGATCACCGGGAGTTTGGATCGCCATCCGCAGCTCAAAGAAATTCCAGCACATGAGTGAATAATATTCGAAATAGTGATAGGGCGCCCTCAGTGCTTCGAAATGAATAAGAATCAAAGCTAGCTCGTCAAAAGGGTTTTATAAATTAAGAAATTGTAAAAATACTTGCACAAGTTTAAAGATAGTATAAAAGTATTTTATTAGATAGTAACGAGTCAATTCATATGTCCAAGGATACATCAATCAAAGAATACTAAGTTCTAGGCTGTTAATTCAATATTCATATGATCATTAACTTCTACAATATAATTTGCGATAATATAATGTAGCTCTGATTCACTAGATGAATTGATCTATCTATTCCGTCAGGTGCCGAATCTTGCACCCTGAGATAAAAAATATTTATTACAAAGAAATCTATTGGAAACCATAGAGTTTAATATATATTTGGATTATTGGTTTGTCAATTTATCAGGCTCTGATTTAAGAAATTCATATTTGAAATAGAATTGTCCAAGTTGACAAGTATCAGCAAGTTGATATTGAAGCTACATGCAAATAAATGCATATGATCATGAAATGAAAGCACATGGTAGTGTTTCGTGCTATAGAACTTAAAAAATAATATTAAACTGAGTTTTTTTATTGATTTCGATTATTGTTTGTCTTATATTATATATTCTGTCGCTCTATATATTTTTTGTTTTGACTTATTTTTTGAGATATTTGTTAATATATGTATCAATTTTTTATGGTGTACAATTCATTTCATTCCTCAATACTATAGGATATAAGTTTTATATATATATATATATTTTTATAAATTATCAGTATTATTGTGAAAGCTCATGTCTGGGCCTATAAAGATTTTTATGAGATTATATCCTAGTAAAACCATGATCAGATTTTATAATTATTGAAATAATTCTCATGCTCTACCGATTGATGCCAAGCAGGAGGCTAATTGTTATTAATTATAAAAAATAACGTGACACAACATGTCGTACCCAACGTGGGACTGATGATGAGAGCAGAGCTAATTAAATAATTATTGAAATTAAGTCAAGACCTATATTGATGATAATAACTGAGACAAGTCTAGGCATATTGAAATTTGTCGTGGATAGATAATAGAACAATAATTGTATTGAGGAACGCAGGCAGGTGTAATACTACTTTTTGGGAATCAATAGCTTTAAATAAGGAGAAATTATTTTAAAAAAAATTTTTTATTTATTATTGTGGAAAATATATTCTATAGAGAGAGCTATTATATTTTATGGGCCTAAACTGCTAATCTAGTCATTAATGTCTGTATATAAGCCGATCAGGAATCAACATTCCAATATTGGAGTACTAGAGCATTTTATAAAACTTAAGTATAAATACCTTGTTCAGGGTTATCCAAACACTTTGCACATAACTGTTTCACTGTGAATCCTCATTTGTGTCCTTTAAGCATTTTTGCATATTCTTCATCACTTTTTAATTAGCATTTAACACATTGGCATAATGAACCACACACCCGCAAACTCCGAAGTTTCATATATGTACGGCGGTTGTACAGATCCCACTTTGTCGACTCCCAGCACATCAAACCCCACCATGGTAGATGCCAATACGCCACGAGAAAGGGAACCAGGAAGTGTTGGGTCGATAGTTTTCGATCTACAAGGTCTGCAACCTCTATCATCCACTCGAATCGATGCTGCTGACACACTGTTGAACCAGAGGATAGCAGAGATCAACTTCGAGGGGGGCGAGGAGCAGCCCGCAGATCCCATATCTCCAGAGGCCGAGTCACATCTGACCAAACAAAGTATATTTTCAGACACAGAGCTAGATCCATTTAAAAAGGTAATAATGGAGCAAACTAGTAGTAAGCTCACTATTATGCTACAGAACACAATGGATGACATGATGCAGGAAATTAAAAAAGAGAATACAGCAATTAAAGAGGCAAATAAACAAACAGTAGAGCAGGGCATGAAGGAGACAGCAGACGCCATACAATCAATAGAACGGCGGTTAGATACTATTGATAGTAAAGTAGAGAATCACCGAGAGGAGTTAAAAGCAATGATAAATCTACAGAGGGAAAGTCAGGATAAAGTTATGGCAGGATTATTGGAAAGGTTGAATACAGTTACCTGTGAACTAAACGGAAGGATAGATAACTCAACTACACAAACTACTACACATATTCAAGAAATAGCAACTAGCATTAAAGCCGATTGCCAACAGGAAATCAAAAAACAAATTACTGTCGCTAACCAAAACTTAGCAACTACAGTTGATTGAAATGTTAATAGTATTGCAGCTATGCAAAATAAACAAACTAATATGTTCACAAAAATGAACCAACTGCAAGGTAGCATTAATCAGAACACAGAAACCTGTAAGGCTTTGAATGGAACTCTGCAAATTCAAAAATCCACTCTAACTCAACTAAATCAAGAAGTAAATGCTAATAAAATTACAAATAATAATCAATGGCAGATGGCACATGAGAAAATAACAGTATTAGAAAGTCATATCCAACAACAACCTCATGGAATTCAAGCAGATAGCATTAATTCACATAGTATATTGCAGGGACTGGGCAATTTTGATAATACTGATTGCCATTTGCAACCTCAACCATTCATTGATCATAGAATTAGTACAATCTTGCACGCGGAGCGTCTTGGTAGTGTTGTCTTTGTTTGACCAGCTTATTAATTGGCGAGCCCCTGATGTTTTTTCGGAGTAGAGCCCATGAGTTTACATCATTGGAGGAGTTTATAGCTGTCTTCCTGGAACAGTATTGGAGCAGAAGTAAACAGTTGGACGTGCTAGCGGATATCATATCATGTGATTTCAATCCTAATTTATACGGTGCATGTACCGCTTTTGTCACTGCCCTACAGTTCAAGAATTCTCAGTTGAACGAGCCAATTAACGAATCTGCATTAGCGAGTATTATTTTAAAGAAGCTACCTTATCAAGTTAGAATGGCACTCGCCACCCAACCCATTACCGATTGCAAACAACTAATAAATCATCTATATGGCATACAGTCTGTGATGGCAATATCAAATCACCGATCAGATCAAAGGTACACTCAGAATCAACATAATTCAAAAAGTAATCAGTATACCAGCCAAACCTATGAACCGGTATCATATGATCGCTCTCAATCTGCCCCTCAATTTGAACGCCGCTATGAGCACAAACAAAATAATAACTGGAATAGTAGAAATTTTCAAAATTGCACAACAAATCATTACTCACAGCAAAATACTCACAGGAATTATTATGATGGCCGTGATCGATTAAACACAAATAATGGTTACACTCAGAATAATTATAACAGAAATTACAAACCGCCACCTCATCAAATAAGTACAAATTATACATTAGCGCATGCAACAGGATTAAACCAACACAGAACCCAACACCCAACAACCCACCACCAGACACACAGAAGACTACAGCTAAAAAACCATGACTATATGATACCCCCGATATAACGCCTACAAGCTCCAATGAATCAAACAAAGAAAAGAAAGATATTTCAGCATCATACACTACCTTCAGAAATGATTTGCCGGAAATTTTTATAGAAGAAACTGAAAAAGAATACAGGCTACCCGATATCCAAATGCAAGCGTATATCGATATCAAAATATAAATGGAATGAAGGTTCAGGCATAAGTAGATAGCGGTTCACAATGTAGCCTTATACAAACAGACATATTTCAACGTCTAAAGGAAAAAACAAAATTAGCTACTCTACCGCTAACCAATGTATATGTATCAGGTATCAGTCCAGGACGGCGAATACATATAACTACCCAATGTTTACTGGAAATAAACCTTCAACAACAACGATTCGCTTATACATTTCTTGTATTACCTGTATCTGGTCCGCATCTAATAATAGGTACAGATCAACATTTCTCCAACATTTCCAAGCCTGTTTAAATTTCCAAACATTGAAATTTCATGCTTTTACTGAATCCTAATCACACGAAGTTATAGTACCACTTGATCTGAAGAAGCGCACTGAAGGAATTACGGAGATACACTTCGCTCACTACATGGAAGGCGCGCCGAGGATGTGGGGTATCCACGAAATTGAGAATGCTATGGAGTATATGGAGGTACTAAGCCTAACAACGGAGAACCAAATACAGCTAGGAGCAGACTCTAGTACCGAAGAACTGTTAGAGATGTTAATAAATAATAAAATTCCCGGGATGAGAGGGGGGAGGGGGATTTCGAGCAAAAAAACCCGTCTGAACTGTCAAAATGTAACTACTTAATTCAGAATGATTGAATAAATAAATAAATAGCTTTAGCTGAGGCTATTTGGGAGCTATCACACTGAGTGCCGGTTGCACAAGAGCCGGTTAGATTTTAACCGTGATTAATTCCACGAGAACTGATCAGGGAAGCCGTCTTTTCAAAAACGCCTTCTCTGATTGGTTCTCGTGGAATAATCACGTGTTAATCACGGTTAAAATTCAACCGGCTGTTGTGAAGACGGCTTCTCTGATTGGTTCTCATGGAATTAATCATGCTTAAAATTTAACCGGCTGTTGTGCAACCGGGCCTGACAGTCTTTCATGACTGACACATGATTTCGGTTGTTTTACAACATAATTTACAACTTCTACATCAACAAATTGATACAGATTGAGATATCAATGTGCGGTTTTCGTCATTCATTTTCTCTTGGAACTTTATTCACTGAATTGAATCTCATTTATTCATTCATCTACTAATTTTCGTTTTTTTTTTTGTCTGTTATTTACTGATTTTCGTGTATTTTTGTCTGTTATTTACTAATTTTCGTGTATTTTTGTCTGTTCCAGATGAGTTTCGAAGTAAGTGGCGTGTGAAAATGACGTTTTGCAACTGAAATAACAAAAATAAAGTTTTACCTCGCAGTTGAAGCCTCTTTATTAGGTTTCAATAATGACATCTAGAAAATAAAATTTATTCACTTAGTGCAAATAAGATTGAGCACTTCATTATAACTTACATAAAACTCACATTAATTTGAAAATTAATAACACTACCTATTATTGTGGCAAGTGAAAAACTTTTTCTATGAAAATCAATGCTCAATTATTGAGATATTCACAAAAATAACATAGAAAAACAGCAATAAGATGAACAAGCTCAACGCAAGTGTTATTAAATTATAAACTAATCCTGGTTTATCAATAGACTTGCACATGTTTATAGAATCAAATTGAAAAACTCTCTGATTTCATTTTCCTCTTACATGAAATTTATCTATCAAGTCACACACCAGTAAATTGATTTCCATCACTAATTTCAATGATGAATATCCTCAATAACAACATCGGTAAAAATTGTTAACCTGAAATATTTTTATAATCAGTGCAAGTTTGCAAATTTTATTGATTTCATGATATTGATCTTTAGTGAACTTTGAACATGTGTAGCACAAGTAATAGATTACAAATTCAGCTGTATAGTTTCATCCTATTATAACAACTGATCGCAATCAACAACTGTAATGATTAAGAATAAAAAAAGATTTGCGATCAGAAACTTTGTATTACAGAATAATTTTTTTTTCAATTATGAAAATCATAAGTAATCGATTAACAAAAATAAAAATCTATAAACTTTATGCAAAATTTCAAGTTAATCAGTTCAGTAGTTCATACGCGATGATGCATCATATTTTGTGTATTTCCTATCCCGTACATAATATTATATGAGCCAATTCTTTTCTTTATTATAGATTAGGATCCAACAAAACCAGGATATAATAGTCTAAAGCGTATCTTCACACTTAGCTTCACTACGATGAAATTAAAATGATGATGGTAATTTAGAATGACTACCTATATTTTTTCGAACATTGAATGAACTATATACTATGATTCACCGGTTTCTTGGAGAATGGAGGGGAAAAGAGGAGAAAGGCTCCTTAATACTGGACAAAGAGTTGTCTGATAATTTTATACAAGATGTGAGAGCTTCTCTCCTATTAATTATTCAGGGAAAATTGGTTTGTTGAACTGAGTCCCTCAGAAACTATTGCCATACCTATCTTAAGTGGAACCATTTTTATACATCTGTCCCTGTATTTTAAGATTCTTCCCCGATATTATAGACGTAGCAATATTATAATAGTTTTTGGAATAAGCTCCGCAGAAAATATTGTTACATTTATCCACTAGTGAACCCATTTTTATACCGTTCAAGTAATTTTGAGAGCCGTTTCTCAATATTGCAGGAGTAATGGATTTTTGAATTTTTTTCCAGTCTCCAGACCTGACTCAAGCCTCAGAAACTAGTGTCACATTTACCTTTTTAGGAACCTTTTTTATGGTGGTCATACTTATGGTTTAGGAGAGCACCAATCGTAGGAAACATCACATAGCACAGATTGCAACACACTTTATTAGGCAGCGGGGTCGGCGATTGTTTGCATTTATGCCTCTCACGTCGATGGCTTTCCAACTCTGAAGCGGTCGCAAAACGCTTGTCGCAAATACAACAAGGCAGTTTGAAATCCATGTCTTTTTGGCCACCACTAGCTCTACCATCTACCGGCCACTTTGCCGAACTACTAGCATCCTGCTGTCTATTCACAGTAGTTGTGTCACCATCCTGTGGTTTCATCGGAGTACTGCCGCCATCTTTTAGTGGTCTCAAACTGTCTTGAGGTTTTATGTTTGACACTCTTGATCCGTTGTGCTCACTGCTTTCTTTTCGTGGTCTTTTGGCAAAGTTATGTGGTGTATTGCTATCGTCATTTTGTGATCGGTTATCACCAGATTCATCTTCAGGTTTCTTGCTGCCCACATTTTGTGACTTCTTCACAATGACGCTGCCATTTTTAACTTCTTCACAATGAGGCGGCCATCTTGTAACCTCTCGACATACCCACCATCTGAGGTTGATGCCCTGACATGACCTGGTGGCTTCTCTTCAGTCTTCTTATCGGTGGATGGCTGCTGGTGCCATCTACGCTTGTGACTTGCCAGGATTGACAACGATGGAAGGAATTTATTGCACAAATCACACAACACTACCTTTTTATTTGTTAATTGTTTCTTGGGCATCTCCCCACGATCCAACAATTGTTTATCTTCAGTAGTTTTATCTACGAGTTTTTCAGCAGTTTCCCCACTTTCCGCATCAGCCTTCTTGCAACTGTGATCAGTGTCTCCATCTGGTGGTTGATCAGTGACAAGATCTCATCAGATTCTCGGTTCTTCTCGGAACCCTCATGCTCTTCCTTATCTCCCTGATTTGGCACATTACCTCTGGCATCATCACTTTCATCAGTACTAACGATTTGGGCAGACTTGAATTTCTTTCGTCTACGAATATTCACACCTTGGCTTGATGTGTCAGAGTCAGTGGAACTATCAACTTCATCCAAGTCTCTTGATTTGGATCGGCTGAGGGTTCTGCGTGCAGATCCCTCCTTTGATGACAGTTGTTTTTTGGCCTTGAGCTTAGGCATAGGAAGCTCTTCTTCAGTGGTATATACTGAGACAACTGATGGTGCTTTGGTTACTGATTTACTTGTTTCTCCAGTGGTGTCATCGTTTTTTTGAGCACTGTCAACTTCCATTTTAATACTTCCATTTTCACCGTTTCCACCTTTCTGTTCATCATTTCTACTGATTCTACAATCATTAACATCATTTTTACTACTTTCATTATTTCCAACAGTTTCTCCAATGCTTTCCCTCGGTTCAATGTTCTCATTTTGCTTGTCACCTCCATCTGCTTCCCTCGTCTTATTGCCCACTTTCTCTCCAGAATCTTCAACCCCCGTTCCGCCAACCTTGTATCCGTGTTTCTCAGTTCTGTGTTCCAAAAGTTTCTGCCGGCTTGAAATCAAATACGTGTCACACTCCAAACATGGAAAGTACGTTACATTGGCATTCCATTCATTATTGTCCTCCTGTTTCTCACGATTATCTCTCTCTTCATCATTGTCCTCTGATGGCGCACTGGTGTTGTCTCTCTCCGTATTCTCGTTTCCTGATTTGTTCCGGTGTTCTTCTCTGTGTTTCCTGTAGTCAACTGGGTTTCCGGTTTTGAAATCACAAGATGGACAGCTGAAAACAAATGAAATTAATCGCATGAATTAATTCACAAGTAACAAAAATACAGGAACAAGATCACAATACATAACAATTTAATACAATATAGTAAAAGGTTTGGTGATTCCTTGAAACTTGAAAACTTTCTTCTGTTGACATTGTTTTGAATTATGAAAATTAATAATAATTACCTATTACCTATTTTCAAGTACTAGAAATGCAGGAACACTATACCAAATGGGGTCTGTCTGGTGCTCTCACATATTGTATATTTTCGAAAGATAGATAAACTAGTCACTCCTTGGGTTGGAGAGTCGCTCAAGAACTGTTGTATTGTAATCTTTCAATTATATGGACTTGGTGAAAATTATGAAAATAGCAAAATATTTCTACAAGAATAATATTGATAGTAGGTTTCATTGGGGTTCCTATTTGAAATGAAAAATTACTCTGTCGCTTCAACATCTTAGTTCCTCATATCAATCAAAAATCATGATACACGATTTCGATACAGAGAAAATCCAAATTCCAAGAGAAAATGAATGGCGAAAACAGCACATTGATACCTCAACCCGTATCAGTTTGTTGATTTAAAAGTTGTAAATTATGTTGTATATATATTAACCAGTTGAAATCAGTGTCAGTGCATTGATTGATTGATTGATTGAGTACTTTATTTATGTAGATTACAATATATACTGGCTTATACACTTGTATACAATAGCTTACAATACAGCAAAGTTATAGATGAATTTACATAATATAGACTAAGAAAATAACTATTGAACTGTATCCAGTAACAACTGAAAAAGAGAAGAAGAAGCCAGCAGAAAAACGAAAAATCTTTGAAGAAAGTTATCAATAGAGGAAAGATACATAATACAACTGATAATGAATAATATTCGCATAAAATTGAAGAGGAATAGTATGATTTAATGTGGGAAAGAATCGAATATTATATGGATAAATATATGGATATTATAATATAATATATGGATATAGTAGAAGGTAATCAGATAGAAAGAGAAAGGTAGAAAGATAAATAGATATAGTAAGAGAAATAAACATTTGAAAATGCTGGATAGCAAGTAGAAAAATCACAGGAAAATAATAATAGGGAAAAAAAGAAGAGAAAGAAGGAATGTGCACAAATTGCATGAGGGATTGTCTGTGTGATAGCTTCCAGATGGCCTCAGCTGATGTTATGAATGGGAAAACTGTTGTAATTGCACGCAATCAATTCTTCAGCTGACTAAATGATAAATCAAGAAAATGTTTTCTTATGCACTTCAAAGTCATTTTTATATCCTGAAAAGGGTCGAGGTGTCAGTCAATTTTGTTGTCCAACGAATTGACCTGTAAAAGGTTCGAAGAATACGTGTTCAAATTTGAAGCTGATCATCAACTCTTTCT
>NW_024090307.1:0-50326 GCF_014356525.2 Nilaparvata lugens
CTGAAAACTAAAGAAGACAGGACGAGGACATCTTTAATGGCTGTCGCTCAAGCGCAGTAGTGCACAAGCACGAATCACCCCGGGAGTTTCAAAGTTATTGATATAGACAATCTTTATTGTTAACATTAAAACAGTCCATATTTCTGGGATGGATTAATGATTTCTTTATGGTGGACATTTGTGCTTTCACTGAAATAATGTTGGAATCAATAAAATAGTACCTAGTTTATTATTATTTGAATTTGAAACTTGAAAATTATTTCATAGGCTTGGTGTGTGACATGATTTTTAGCACAAACTGGAATCTAATTTGAAAAAATGATATAACTTTCTCAATTTTGGTTGGAAACATTTGAAATTCTAGGACAATGTTTATAACATGAACAGAATCGTTAATTATTTTTTTCAAAATTTTCCATCATCAATTACCAATTATTTAAAATTTTAAACGTTAGTAGCCCGTCAACGGCCCGTCTGACGGGATTTTTGCATTGAGAAGAAGTGCTGGAAATCTACTTCTGTAGCATTTTTGGGAAACTTAGAAATCGATCAAATTTTTTCCAAGTCCCTATTTGGATTAAAATTAGCGCAAAAGGTCTATTATATCATCAACAGTACGTTGTAGACGATTTTCGCAAGAGACAAAAAGTGTTTGAAATTCAATTCTGCATCCGAACTATTGATTAGAAATACAATTTTTCGACTTTTTTGGGAAACTTGAACATCTGGCAAATTTATTAAGTCCCTCTGGATTTAGCGCAAAAGGTCAATTATATCGTTAACAGTGCATTTTAGACGATTTTCGCAGAAGACAAAAAGTATTTGAATTGCAATTCTGCACCCGAATTGATTAACAAAAAGCTTAAAATGAGACTTTTTAGAAAACTCAAAAAATTTCAGTCTTAATTTGTGTAAAACATTTTCTTTATCTCGATAACGGTGAGTTGGAGACGATTTTTGAAGAAGATAGAAAGGGATTGGAATTCAATTCCACTTAGGAATATTGGTCAGAAAGCCTAAATTGAGACATTTTTAGGGATTAAGATACACAGGTGAGGGGGAGGAGACACCTTCTGAAAAAAATGTTTGATTTTCACTTATAACATTTTCACTTAGTGTGTTGACTGGGTAGGTACTGTAGAAATTCCATACTGTACCAACCTTTCTAACGTTTATTTTAGTAAACATTTCTAAGTTTATCAAACGTTGTTTTCATAACGTTTATCAGCAATATACATTCTAGACGTTTATTAAACGTTTATAGAGTAAACGTTCATTTTAGTAAAATTCCCTAACGTTTATTGAACGTTGTTTTCATAACGTTTATCGGATTTATACATTTTAAACATTTATTAATTTATTAACGTTTTTTAAACTTTTTGTGCTGTGTGGGATGAACACTACAGGTTGATCTCTTCTCCCCTGTATTAGAGGAGATTTTGGAAGTGACAATGAGAAATAGACAATGTAAAGAAGACAATGTAGAATAGGCTACTCGAGGATTGTTCGACACTCACAATAGAAACAAAATCCAAGGGAATGCGTAGCAAGCTATATTCAAGATCGATTCAAATCGGCTTTAACCAATACCTACTATTACTTCAGGCCCTACAACTGATCTCTAATAAACTATGACGTCATCACATGTAGATCATCGATGATCTACTGGCGGTAAGCAAGCGAGTAAGTAATAGTAGGTATTGAATAAGGGCGCTGATGCTTGTTATCACATCTGATATGGTAATCAACAAAATTTGAATTAAAAATTCAATTTTAACGGTGTTCCATTTCAATGAATATGGTTTGTTTATCATTCTTCTAATATTTGTTTGTGAAAAGTAATAATGAATTTGGGGTTTTAAATCATTGGGATACTGCTGTGTACCGGTACCTAATTGTTGCGGGAATTATAACAAGATTCCAAAAGTTTCCGTACGGTTTTAAAGTTTAAAACGGTTTTTTTACTTTTTCGAAAGATGATACTTTGAAACGAAAATGGATACGAGCGATAAGAAGAAAGAGCTTCAATTCTACAAAACAACGGTTTACATGAAGTGTAGAAGAACAGTGTAAATAAAGTGTGAGTGGAAAATTTAATTAAAGTGTGGAAGAACAGTGTAAATAAAATGTGAAATAACAGTGTAATTAGAGTGTGGAAGAACAGTGTGAATAAAGTGTGTGAAAGAACTTTTGAATTAATAAATTAAAAAGTAAATGCAAAGTGTTGGAACTGCCCATAACATCAAATATTGAAGGTTTTACCTAACTGAAAAACATCTCCTGATGGGTTCTTTGTACTACAGATCAATTGTGATCAAGTTTGTGGGAGCCTCTTTCCTAAAAAAGAGTTAGGAAATTTGGTTTATCTTTGATTTACCTCTCCTTCGACTCTGATACAGGCTATTATTAAGTATTTTTGGTTGAGATGAATTTATCAATAGCTCTATCACTGAATGAGTAGGCCTATGTCTATCAATCTGAAAATATGGATAAATTATTGCATTTGTGGAATAGTGTTTTTATTTCAATAAAATTTCTATTTATTAAAATACAAGTGTCTTTAATTTGAAATTTAGATAGTATTCCATCCAATAAAAATCCATACAGTAACAAAAGTTACATTGATAAGCTAGTAGAAACTACTACGATCTAGGAAGAATCAATCTACATGTTATGACGTCATTAATTAGTTGTGGGGCCTGAAGTAATAGTAGGTATTGCTTTAACTGACAAGGGTTATTCAAGGCAGAGTCAAGACTTGTTTGACTCATGCAATAAAAGCTGAAATCGAACGAATACCTTTCGAGCCATATTCAAGATCGATTCTAATCAAGACTGTTAGCTTTGACTGACAAGGGAAATTCAAGGCAAGTCAAGACTTGTTTGACCCATGCAATAAAAGCTAAATTCGAACGAATACATAGCATGCCATATTAAATTTCGATTCCAACCAAGTTTGTTAGCCTTGAAAAACAAGGGTATGCTGCTTTCGATTCTAGTATGGAAATTCAAGGGACTTCGAGTTGAATGTCAAGCAACATCGTATCCAGCTGGATTCAACTTCAGCCTTGATTGACAAGTGAAGGCTGCTTCTAATTCAAGCCTTGAATCAAGCCTTACTGCTGACTGGGTAGAAGGCACTGATAAAGCAGGATTTCTCTTTGCTGATGATTTTGGTCTCAAAGTTAGTTGTAAATCCAAAGCAGGTGTACAAAATTGTCTAGTTGATAGCTCTCTACTCCTTAATGATTGTTGTGCTAGTAATTATTATGTTCACCTATAATAGAAATTCAAACAATGAAGTAGGGACTGAACCTTTAAAATTTCTAGGTATTGTTCTTGATCCCAAACTTAATTGGCAACCACATATGCAGAATTAATTAGTGAAAAAATAGCAAAGGTACTGTACTTGCTGAGAAGGTTAAAGTTAACTGTAGATATTAATATATTATTAAATGTGTATTTCTCTCAAATACAAAGTTTACTGTCCTATGGTATACTATTATGGGGCTCTAGTACTCATGTCTCAAAAATATTTATACTCCAAAAGAAAGCAATTAGATTGATTTGTAATGTTGATATGAGGACCCACTGTAAACCTTTTTTCACAAAATTGGGAATATTAACTGTCTATTCTTTGTATGTATTATTTAGTGTTAGTTAAGTAATCTGGATTTTTTTAAATTAAATAGTGACTGTCATGGATATGAAACCAGAAATAGTAATAATATCAGAGTTCAATAGTTCAGGTTCACAACTTCACAAAAAATCTTCTGTACACATCTGTTAAACTGTACAATTCATTACCACTAGAAATTAAGGCACTGCCTCTTACATTCTTCAAAAGGAAATTGAAAACTGTACTGAAAGCTGAAAGTTTATATAACATCCAAGAATTTCATGTAATTGACTGGACCAAATATTTGTAGGCTAATATTATTTGTATATATTGATTGTATTATGTAATATCTAGTACCTATTTTTGACATTTATCAATGCATTGTTAACAATGTCTATGATAATATAGATTCTTATTCTTATTCTTTCAAGAATGTGAACAAAAAAAGGCTTGCTCATTTTTGAAAGTGGATTTCATATTTATTTTTTGTTTGTATTCTAGTTTCCTACATCTTTGTGAGTAATGAGAGAATTGAACAAATACTTTCTGCATTAATTAAATTTATTACTTATAATAAATTAACTTATTACAAATGGATGAGTGGATGAATAACCCCCATAATAATTTGAAATTAAAAATGGTTTTTGAATTTCAATATTTTTTTATTTCTACAATTTATTCCTGTTTATTATTTCATTATTTTATAATAGTTCCTGTTATATTCAATATAAACAATTTTCATAGATAGAGAATAGCTGCTACAGTATCTTATATTCACTTTCTAGAAAACCACATGAAAATACATGTGAAACAATTGTGGAAAATGCACATTGTAGTGGGTTCTAGCACATACAATATTATTAGATTACAAACTCTACCTCTTCTTTGGTTCTAACCTTCTTATTGTGGAAAACTTTTTTTGAAAATTGCATCTTTGAATGCTTTATTGAAAAACGATGATACGTATCAAAAAAGTATTTTAGCTGTTGTTTTTCTTCCAAAGACTACATTAAAATAATGTGTCATCTAGTGTGATGATCTTTTTCTTCGAGAAATATTAGTTTAATTGAAATAGATGGAAACAGTTAATTAATTAAACTTGAAAAGCTAATTATACATTGAAACAAATCCTGAAACAAGAAATCTAGCTTATTGTAAGAATAGCTTCCAAAATTACTAATGAAGCTAACAATGAAAATCAATGAAAAAATTCCAATGTCACTTCAAAAATCATAAATTGAATCTATGAAGTGCATCAACAAATCAACTGCATTCAGCCTATCGGCTTGGAAAATTATGTATTATCATAAATTCAATCGAAAGAAAGTACTGTAACCATGCCTATTGGAAGAATCCTGACAGACATCGTGAGGACAGAGAACCAAAATTGAAATTCTATCAGCCAGTTGCATAAAAGAAAATCAAACCATAAGATGACGTCTTTAATGGAGCCACTACAGCCACTTCCCTGTTCAGCTCTGTATGATGACGTCATCTTATGTTAATTAAATTACATTTTCTTTTGTGCAACTTGCCGTTTGTGTTGGAACTTGGAATTATGACATCCCTATTGTCTGTACAGGTAGATCGGAATTTTCTCATTTATTATATTCGGAACCTACAAGTTATGTATGGTAGCCATTGAGCTTATTAATTTTTTTTGTCCAAAAAGATGTGGGGTCCCAAATTTGAGAATAATTTTCAATATCATTTATCTTATCAATTCGAGTGATAGCTCATTTTACTCTAGAACATGGTATGCCATAGTGGAGTAGGTCAATTTCCACACAGAAAAAACTAAACAAGTAGAATAGAGGACACATTATAAAATTTTTTTGTAACTAACTAGGTTTTGTATGTAATTTATTGTAATTTATCTAATATGTTGCGTAATTGATCTTGTAGTTTTTTTTTGGGGGGGAAATAAACATTCATTTAATTATTCGTTCATTTTACTCAGCTCTTCAAGGTGGGTTCAATGCATATCGGCATAGCCACCTCTAATACAAGGCCCCGGCCTACGATATTGCAACGTCGCAGTGTAGTCCTAGAATCTAATACATGATTGGTGAAAGAGATTTTAAAAAATACCAGCTGATCTTATTCACCAATCATGTATTAGATTCTAGGCCTACACTGCGACGTTGCAATATCGTAGGCCGGGGCCTTGTATTAGAGGTGGCTATGATATCGGTTACCTGATTGAACCTTACCTAACCCTAACGCATGCCTTCGCCACGACCAACCTCACCAGACATGTGTATTTTAATGAAATGATTATAAACTCAACTTTTTGGAATGGGATTGCTCCAAAAATACTTCAACAGTGTAATAAATAAGTCAACAGTGCAATTCATTAAAATATACATAGCCTATCTGGTGAGGTTAGAGGTACTAGTGAGGTTTTGTCAGGCAACCGAACTATGCATTGAAACCGCCTTGAAGAGCTGAGTAAAATGAACTATCACTCAATATGAAAGGACAAATATTAAGAATTCTCTAATTTGGAGAAAAAGAAGAACAAGATGACAAAGAAGGAGAAGCAGAAGAAAAAGAAAAGTTGGGAAAAAATTAGGTGTTATCCAATGTACCTACAAGGTACTGGTATACAAAATACAAGGTATACAGAATACAAGGTACTGGCCACGAAAAGATGCGCGTTGACAAATCCAAACCAGCTGGTCGGTGTGACGTCATTGGTGCTCTAAAAGTATATTCTTCCTATCTTTTCAATGTTAAATTGAGCAACTTTGTAAGTCTTTTTCT
Source organism: Nilaparvata lugens (assembly GCF_014356525.2). Taxonomy (NCBI): domain Eukaryota; kingdom Metazoa; phylum Arthropoda; class Insecta; order Hemiptera; family Delphacidae; genus Nilaparvata; species Nilaparvata lugens. The sequence continues at coordinate 6,386 of NW_024090307.1, forward strand.
CAAAAAGTACATAACTTTCCAGTACCATCGACATCCCCTACGATTAATACAAGAATTTATCTTAAATTTTTTTAGAAATTCAATACTTTTGGACGGCTGGATCTTTCAGAATGATCGATTTTGTAAGAGCCTGCTCATCGAATAACTGTTGCTCTCTTATTGAAAATTAACATGCTTTCCCTGGCTCTTTTGTAATTCGATTACTCAATGCTGATCAATTTGATAAAGCGATCATTGAATAAGGAATTAAAAACGTGGAAACATTAATTAGAGTATAATATTATTTCTCTCAACATCCTTCATATCTTGTCTGTATATTACATAGAATCAGTAGAACATCTTGCCGGTTCAACATCTTTAATCCTTTAGGAGTGCACTCTTAATTCAGGAAAAAAATGATATACACATACTTTAACCAGGTGATAGTTGTGTGTTACGGTCACATACACTATTATCTTTTTTCTTGAGCAGCTTTGTAAGTCTTTTTCTAAAAAGTATATAACTTTCAAGTCCCATCGACATCTCCTACGATTTATAAAATATTTATCTTCAATTTTTTTTAGAAATTCATCACCTTTGAACTCCTAGATCTTCCAGAATTCTCGATAATGTAAGGGCATACCGGTTTGGAGATAGAAAACTCTCATTTGTTACTACGAGAAGGGATACTCGTAGAATGAATGAATAGATTTTATTTGTCAACATTTGAAAAGATGAATGGCTTCAAAGGTTTTCTACTGGAGGTTTTCTATTCAAAGTTTTAATACCCCAACAATTATAAAGTTGAAAAAAGGTACTGAATGTAGCCTATTTCTCCTAGTAATACTTTGAGTGATAATATAGACCTATACTTCTTCAATCACTGTTTTTATCAGCATAATAATTAGGCTTGGCTTGAATACTTTATAGTTATTTCGAGCTTTCTCGTTATTTATTACGTTGTACACATTCGAGCTGTTTCCTTTGTTCATTGTGATATTCTTCTGCAAACTCAACCAATATCTATCATTTCAAAATTGATTCTAATACCAATCTCAATGCAGAAGACATATAAAGGAAAAGCTAATATTAATTAGATAAAAGTAAAATCAAGAGCGGTTGCAGAGAATAACGTTGTTAGTGCAGGGTATTCCATCAGTGATTTGAAAGGAGAATGTGGATGATCAACGGATGAAGATGATAAGCGCACCACTTTCCTCCCTTATGATATTATATTATGATATTTGATGATTTCGTTTGTTATTACCAATCAATTGGATTGATCAACAATTAAATTCCAATTTAATTTTCGATAAAGAACTTTATTGGTTTCAAAATTATTTACACTCAGTGACCAAGGCACAATCTAGTAACATAATTTTTATCACATATACATCACTCACACTCTATGTGGTAGAAAGCCCCAATATATGGAACAGAAGAAAGTATGGGGTGATAGTATAACACTCACATTCATAAATGCATTATAAACTGAATAATTTGCTATTTGAAAAAATATCTTAAAATATGCCCAACTATATTATCTTTCCGGTATAGGAAAATAATGTGGAGATTGAAAATAATTGGAATTTACCACGCACATTATCCTGTTTTAAGTTTATGAGAGTTCAATTTCTAGAATTGAAATGCCCTCCGAGTTGATTGAAGAGATTTTCATCCTTTCTATTCTTTCAAACAGGAATTCAACCGATCACTTGCCTTATAGAATTATCAAGTTTATTAGAAGGAATATATTGTAGGATACTTATAGTATGAATTCATATTCATACGCATACTTTTCAATGTATGATTCATTTTCATTAAATTCATTATTATTGAATCATGAAGAGTTGATTTTCCCTTTCACAAATAAATAAAGAATGAGAGTTCTACAATAAGTACCAACTGAGAATTCCTCTTACAAATAATTAAATTAGAAATATGTGTTTCAGAATACGAGATAAAGTATTCAATACAATTATTGAGAATTCCTCACGCGCAATCCATGCTTTAATATAATATTCGCCCTTATATTTTTTGTTATAGTTTTCAATTAGAAAGATTCAACCAGAGAACTATTTCCTCATCAAGTATGTGAAAGCCATATTTTTCCGAAAAAAGAGTTCCTCCTAAGGGATTAGGCAAGAAGTTCTATTGATTCTACATATGATATACAGTACACAGACAAGATAAAGGATTGTGAAAGAAATAATAGTACAATCAATGTTTCATGTTCTTAATACCTTATTCAATGATCGATTTATCGAATTCATTAGCATTGAGTAATTGAATTACAAAAGAGCCAGGAAAAGCATGTTAATTTTCAATAAGAGAGCAACAGGTATTCGATGTAGGCTCTTACAACAAAATCAATCATTCTGAAAGATCCAGTCGTCCAAAAGTATTGAATTTCTAAAAAAAATTAAAGATAAATATTGTATGAGTCGTAGGAGATGTCGATGGGACTTGAAAGTTATTTACTTTTTGAGAAAAAGACTTACAAAGCTGCTAAATTTAACATTGGAAATATAGGAAGAATAGATATTTAGAGTACCAATGATGTCACACTGATCTTCCGACTCTGATCATTAAAGATCGAGATGCACGTGGCCAGTACCTTGTATTCCAAGTAACTTGGTGTTATCTACAGCTTCCACTTTTATAGAGAGATAAAATGAATGCATATCGTTTGAACTTGCCGGTTCAAGTTCAACTACCCAATAGCGTTGTAGCGTTGTTACGCGGGAAAAGTTATCCAATTCAGTTCATTGGCGGGCGACAGCTGAACGAAGCGCGACTTTTAAAATTTCTGCCTAGCGTCACAACTCTCATAATAATTATGTTTTTTCGGCTTAGGAAGGTGAAGGAGTCATGGGAAAATTCTACAAAAAGTCGTGAACGTTTTTTTCATATATTTGAGATTCTTCTAAATTTTTAAATCAATCTGTCCAAATTTAACAAAGTTATAAGCATTTTCAAATGTGATGCTGGTTAAGAATAAAAATAGAGTAATATCCGTATTCCCTACCAGACATTCAGCTGAACTTTGAGTTCTCATTTTATTCTATGGAAAAATGAATGCATTTTTAGCATTTCTGAGCTTGGAATCATATTTTTCAAATGTTTCTTCATATCTTTATCCAATCAGGTACAATTTATATAATATACAGTGATGCAGTAATTAAGATTTCTATTACATAAATACATACATTACATATATAAATTAATAGATATATACATTATATAAATTACATACTTGAGTATATTCTTACCATTGAACAGACCAACACGAATTGTAGAGATTTAAACAAAAGACCCACCTTGTGTTAAGGAATGAACCTACACTTCTATGGATGAATACTTCGTATACAAATCAATTAATATCAGATAATTTGATAATATTCTAGAGATTGGAGTCAGACTCACTAATATTCTATAAGGAATAATTGTCATACTTGGAAGATGTTGGAGTACATTGCTCATTATAATGTAAATGTAGTAACAGTTTGTAGCATTCAATGTTTTAATGATTCCAGTAGTCCTTCATTATTGTACTTTCTTGTGTATGTCACTGCAATAAACTGAATTTATTGATACACGAATAATTCTAAAATCAATATAACAATAGGCAGTGTTCGGTAAAGATGGTATTGTGATTGAAATTCATTCAAAGACCTGGCATGCTGCCCAAAAGTCTTCATTCAGTTTTAACAATCGAAACCTTGATATTATTCCAGCAAATAAGTTTGAATTTCACGGCCATTCCCCAATTTCATTCAGATGTTCATACCTTAAGATTAGTGTGGTTAATTTCTGATGAGAAAGTCAAAAACATTTTTTTTAATTTCCAATAATTGATAGATACCCAAAAGTCAAATTCTTTTATATTAACAGCCCATTTTTTATATTCTTAACAGAAGGGATGTTTAAAACCTTTATGGTCGCTCACACCATTAGCATCCACCGACCTTGCCACCCACTGAAGCTTGCAGCTCCTGAACACATGCATTGTATCCCCAAAAATTCCCTAATGTAATGCTTTTTGTCTGTCATCTTGAACTTGAAAAATTTCATTTCATGAAAACTGTACTTGTTCTATAGTTGTTATTGTCTCTCTAAGGGCCATTTGCACAGTGACAGTTTAAACGAAAATTCCATCTTAAACTGGATTAAATCCATATCAAGTCTCGTTTGTTATAATGTGTTACATTTTGAGTTTAAGCCACCAGCTGATTAAATTCAGTTTAAGCTTTGACTGTGCAAATGGCTCTTAATTCGGTAATTCCCTTTCAACTGATACAGCTCATTGGGATTTTCAGGGTAATCTCCTAGATTTCTACATTTATTGAGCATGCTTGACTTATTATGCAACCTCAAATAAATAAATAAATCAACTTTATTAATCAACTTTAAATGCATAAAAAAACGGTGCTTGTACAATTTTTTTCCTTTACATATTCTGACAACATGAAAATCTTAGTCTATTGACAATGCTCTACAAAATGTTTTGAGTTATGTGCAATACAAGCTCACGGAGCCGGTCGCTGGTTGATTCAAACAAATCTCGAATCATTATTACAAAGACAAAGTATGGCAACGTTTGATGGACCTTCATGAGGAGTGAAATTTGCATGCAACTCCAATGTTGGCGCCAAATCACTCAAGACCCAACATAGGAGTAGATTTTATATAGCAGAATTATATAAGCACTTTGGAAGTTAGAAAGGACCATCATGAGGTGAATAACTTCACAAGGATCTAGATTAATTATGGATGAATATATCATAAATTGAGTGGAATATAACCATTCAGCAAGTCAAGTTCTTCAGGTATAACATGATAGTTTCATTTTGTGACTATCTGATCAAATTTAAAATGGGGGGTCCCGGGGAACTACATAAGAGTTGAAATTTTACTGGACCCACAACAGGCACAAAACGTAAATATATATATATATATTATATATATATATATATATATATATATATAATATATATATATATATATATATATATATATTATATATATATATGCAAGAAAAGATGATACACATTCACAATTATTGAGGTTATATAGATATTCAGTCCAAGATATCAATGACAAGCCAGTAGTACACACTTCCAAGTCCTTGGGATATTTCACAGAAACTTTTACTGATTGGAAAGTTCAGAGTAATTGCATTATTCCTAAAATCACTTCTCACTTCAGCATCAGGGAAGAGGTTAGATATTACTTCCATTAGGCTATCAACAGATCCAAATGGTTTGTAGCCATCACCATAGTATTGCACACACGGTTTTACTATCCATTGGGTACCAATTACAAAATGACAATTTCCACACTCACATGCTCCCTTCATTGCAAGTGGTGGCTGGGTCCGCAGCAGCAGCAGCAGCAGCAGTAGTAGGTACTTGTTCTTCACAGTATGGTGCGCAGATCTCAACTGAACTCTTGATGACTGCTTCTAGAAAGTCCGTCGAGGTAAATGATGGTCTCCTTCAGTTTATCCCATGAGTCACAGTACTCATAGGGGAATACTCCTTTCCTTGACACTAGCCCCAATTTGTCACCAAATTCTCTAGCAGTATGCGGTAGTATAGTTGTCAATTCTTCAATATTGGCGGCTGACTTTACAAGATTTGTGACTAGATTATCAAGACTGTCAGGGGCAAACTGTAGTGTGTCAATGAACCTCAGGTGCAGTTTCTTGGAAATTTGTTTTGTGAATGAGATATATTTCTCCGATGAGTTTGAGATAACTGAGAGTCTTGATACATCTGCTCCAAGGGTGGGGATGATCAGGTGCGTGTCATAATTAGAAGAGTTGTGGAGTAGAACTGGAATGAATGATATACGCCATCTTTGTAGGTTGCATGTATTGCATAGTGCATTCCGATAGAACCCAGTTATGTGACAATGTACATACACCTTGTCACCATTGAATGGCTTGTCGCAGGCTTCACAGTTGGTGGCAGCATTGTGTCTTGCTTCCTCTGTCCGAGTAAGTGGAATCAAGTTTATTCTATGATGGTCGATTGCTTCATCAAGATCTCTTGCACACTGTGTGAGGGTATCCATAAAGTGTTAGGCTGCATTGGGTCCTCTGTATATGATTGGTTCTAGGGGGATGAGGTTAGAGATTGTCAGCCAGGATGGTGATAAGTTCTTATCCCTTACAAAGTGAAGGCAGTAGCTCATTGCTTTGTGATACTGAATCACTTTGGAAGCTTTACCAATCCATTCTTCACCATCTTCCTCTGACTTCTCCAGCAGACATTCAAAATCGGCATAGGCTACCAGTGGTAGCCTGAATTTATTCAAGTGGTTTTCAAATTTCATTGTTGGTGGGCTACCATCCTTCTTTGGTTGTGGCATGATGATTCTTGCTGTCTGGTTTTTGAGCAAAACTCTTCATGCTCTTCAATCCTAAGCTCTCCATTGTTTCTGAGGGTGTAGAAAGTGAAGCAACGGCGGCAGACAATGATCTTATGTCTATCTTTTGTAAGCTGACTGTGTACAAGTTTTTCAAAGTCTTCATTGGTGGTGGTGGTGGTAGTGGTGGTGGTTGTGGTATTGATGGTTCTAGACTGTCTGATGGTGGTGGTTCTAAACTGTATGGTGGTGGCGGGGTATTGTATGGTGGTGGCAGAATACTGTATGGGGGAGGGGATGGTGTTGGTGAACAACCCCTCTCATCCATTGCATGCCTAGAACAGAGCAGGCATTCCTAGTGTTAGCACTAAGCATTTCAACTGTTACATTGGTTGACTTTATAATTTTCATCAGCTAGGAAAGCTACTTGCAACAAGGAAAATTCTCTATTTATTTTGAAATATTTTCTAAACTATCAACAGTTAAATTGATTATTTTCAAATAACAACTGCTTTGGGACAAGTAATCACAGATTAAATTACTACTACTACATCAAGGAAAATTCTCTATTTATTTTGAAGTATTTTTTTGAACTATCAACAGTTGAGAGGGTTCATTGAATATTTTCAAATAACAACTGCTTTGGGGCAAATAATCACAGATTAAATTACTACTACAAAGTTGAAGGACTACAACAAGGAAAATTCTCTATCTATTTTGAAATATTTTTTAACCCATCAACTGTTGGGGAGGTTAATTGAATATTTTCAAATAACAACTGCTTTAGGAAATATAATCACAGATTTTATTACTACTACTTCAAAGTCTATCAACAAGGAAAATTTGACTACAATTCTCTATTTATTTTGAAAAATGCAAGCCAGCGCACGGTGGTGGGGGCAGTATGCTGCTGTTGATGGTACACACCCATAGCTCTGACTACAAGGAAAATTCTCTATTTATTGGAAATAAATAGTCATAATAATGAATCTATAGAATAGATTAGGTAAAGATTATATATTAATCTATTAATGTATTAATTATATATTAATACATACTACATAATAATATAATAAACTATTTATTAATACATAATACATACTACATACAATAGTGAATGAACAAAATGAGGACAAATAGTCACAGATCAAATTACTACTACTTCAAAGTTTATCAACAAGGAAAATCTGACTACAAGGAACTTCTCTATTATTTTTGAAATATTTTTTGAATAACAACTGCTTTGATACGAATGATCATGGATTAATTTACTTCATATATAATATATATATATGATAATATATATATATAATTTAATAATACTATATATTAACCTTCATGCGGGCGCGCAAATTTTCTAACACTACTGGCGCGCGGCGGTAGTTTACCGCCTTCCAATTTTCTCAATTCAAAATTTCGATTGACATGACAAATGTGTATGATAAACAGCCTGAATTATATATATTCATGAATTTAAATTGTTTGAGAATACTTGACACAGTATGAAACACATATTTAGGATAGGCAATAACAATCAACAAACTCCTGTGATGAGTATTATTATTATATTAAATGTAAACTCAATACAGTGCATGGAAAAAGTTAATATTGGAAATAATATAATAAAAGAATTGACTAATAATGTGATAAACTGAATACAGTACATAAGAAAAAATTAATATTGGAAATAATATAATAAATGAATTAACTAATAATGTGATAATTATTCATATTGATATTATTGATATGGATTTTTTGCTCAGTCTGAATCTCCAAGTCAGCATTTTCACAGTTGGAGCATATTGGTACAATATGTTTTTTGCAAACACTTCTCTTACAAGTGTTGCAGAGTAGTTTGGTGATGCAGTTCTTCTTTGAACCACAAATGTAGCAGAAGCATCTCCTATTTGGGTTCACTGGCTTCTCAACTGGAACATCAGTTTCCTTGTATGCACTTAGAAATAAGCTCAAGTCTTTTGGAAGACAAGTTAGCTTAGCCCATTGCCTCGAGTTTTTCCCATCAGCTCCAGTGCCAACTCATATATGTATTCCCGCCTCAAGAAAGATATTTGTGGATTATTCATCTGGTATATCCTCATTGAGTTGATTCCGGCAATGTCCAGATGGCGAAAGAAAAGTGCCATTGGCCAACGTTGTGTTCTTCTTGATGTTGTGATTCGCGAACACATCAGGTCAACTGTATCGACACCCCCTTTAGTCGAATTGTAGTCATTATTTGTACCGGCTTCCCAGTTCCAGCATCAACCTCATTTCCATCATGTAGAGTTGATAATACAACAACACATTTCTTTTTTTTTGGTTACACTTGAAACCAGAGTAGCCAAATCATTGCATCCGAAATAATGAGTACCTGGAGTTGAATTAGCACTCATTTGTATGAACTCTGGTGGGATCTCAGTTTTATTGCTCCTCAGAGCCCAAAGAAGTCAGTCAGTCCATTTGAAAAAAGGTGTTCAGCCAATGGATAGCTACTGAACCAATTATCAGTAGTTACATTTCAATTTGATTTTTTCAAAGGTTCACACAAACTATTTACAATGTCAAAAGGCTTATTGGAGGTGGTAGAGTATGGTCCAGGTCTCTGAACTCCACAATATATCAACATATTATTTGTGTAAAAAGTTTGTGAGTCGCAACTTGCATAAATTTTCAAACCATATTTTGCTGGCTTCTGGGGCATGTATTGTATGAAACTGCATCGTCCTCGAAAAGCTACCAGCATCTCGTCAATTGTAATACATTCACCAACTTTATATGCACTTTGACAGTTCTCCATGAATGAAGCATGGAATTCGCGGATAGGAGCTAATTTTCCAATGAAAAATCTCAAACCTTCCAAGTTTTCTTCTTTCTCATTACAGGCGCCTCATCAACCTCCATTGGCTCTTCCAAGTCGTTTTCAGATTCGCTGTTGTGTCAATCATGTTCAATGACTTCAGCTTTAAAATCGATGTCGTCTTCAAAGTCATTCTGCTCTCCACGTTCTTCTTCAGATTCCAACTCGTTGAGGACCCGATCGAAATCCTTCGGATCGATGAAACATGCCCTGGAAATAAACCTTTTATTTACTATTGCAAAAAGTACTCAACTTATACTATCTGTTACTACTAGTCATAGAAGAAGCAAAATGTAATAATATGTAAATTTAAGTAATGTAGTATCAAGATATTAAATAATGTATGTGCAGACTATAAGAAGGACGAAAAAGAAAATTCAATTATGATATTATAAGAATCATAAGATATATCAAAGTATTTCCCTCTCCTATTATGTGTACAGTGTAGTAATGAGCCAAACAAATAATTCTATCATTGAAATGACATATAAGTGAGTATAGATCCATTCAGATGAAAGACAGAGAGGAAAAAGGACAGAAAACCAAAAATAGAATGAGGAATCAAAATAATAACAAATAACGATATGAAATGTCATAATAAAGTAGTTCTAGATACTTATATCTTTGTTGTTATCCTTTATCTCAGCAATTCAATTGATAATATTTATTTTTGGGAGAAATAAACTAGTAATTACAAAGATTTGTACTTACATTCTTGGTTTTACAGTTGCCGTATAGAATAACACTAGTGGGCGCACGGCGGTAAAGTACCGCCTTCCATGCACTGATAACTTTGAAACTCGCTGGTTGCTCTCTACTAGAAGACTGACCCTCGTCAACACTGAAACCTATTGTCAAAAAGTTTGACTAGAGAATACATCCCCCTCCCAAGGTCAGGCCGCAAGCCATTATTCAACTGCACACAAAAGAATGGCCGGGGCGGTGAACTACCACCCACACGCCCGCATGAAGGTTAATATATAATACATACTACATACAATAGTGAATGAATAAAATGAGGACAATAGTTACAGATTAAATTACTACCACTTCAAAGTTTATCAACAAGGAAAATCCAACTACAAGGAAACTTCTCTATTTATTTTTGAAGAAGAAGAAGAAGAAGAAGAAGTTGTAGAAGAAGAAGAAGAAGAATTTTCAATATGTTAGATATCAAAAACTTAGGTTAGGTTAGGTTAGGTTAGATATCAAAAACTTGGGTTAGGTTAGGTTAGATATCAAAAAACTTGGGTTAGGTTAGGTTAGATATCAAAAAACTGGGTTAGGTTAGGTTATGACGTCATGGGTGACCTTGAGGTGTCCCAGGAGTGGATGACCTTGAGGTGTCCCAGAAGTGGTAAAATTCATCTACTCACGCTGAAGGATAGGATTTTCTATAGCTTTCTAATTTATTGTATCTCCGTGAGTTCAACATTCCTTGAATATGCTATGCTAAAAACGATAATTTTCTGAAATAACATCTTCACACAACTCTCTGATATAAATATGTGATTGGAACCCTCTACAATGGAACTGTGAGGCAAATATAATATGGAGAAATGATAGAGAAAAATACATATATTTATGGAAAGTAAACTAGTGAAAAACGATAAATTCCTGAGATGGTCTCTCTTTAATGATAATCTCAGATACGTCTACAGCAAATTGCAAGAAACCTAGTAGAATTCTTTGTATCATTGGATCTCTTCAGCTTGATGTTACGTTAATTCTTCTCGATCGATTTTGAAGCAAATTGAACTCAATATACGAGTATAAGCGACTTGACACGATCATTGTACAATAACTAAATAAGTAATACATGATTCCATATGAACAATTTACAGAGCTATTTTGAAGAATAATTACATCTGAAACATAAGAGTAATACTCTAGAGATTCGTCAATAGGAAACTAACTTGGGATGGATAAGTGATATCAATAGGTTTTCAATCTTCAATAGATTTTTTCTTCCAATCCTCAATAGATTTTCAATACTCTTCAATAGCTATTCTAATAATACTCTTCTAATTGAGAACGCTTATTATGACTCGAGAAGAGAGCAAAAGTCCAGCGCGCAGTTTGAATGAGATTTAAGTCTTTCACATTCCCCATTTTTAAATGAGAATTACTCCTATTCAGATAAAGTTCAGGTCTGTTGGGTATTACTATCATGTAACACAAGTTTGAAAATATTCTCAACCTCATATTTTTGGTCTATAGCCTACATGTAATATAATAGAATGCAATTTCTCCGAGATTTCTTCATTTTTTTCTTGTGGAGGATAAATTCTCTAGTTTCAGAAAACTCTCCTGAGCTCGAATAATTTTGATCTAGGTAGTTTTTACACTACTACTGTATTAGATTGAACACAATTACGGTAATTTGTCAATAACTTCACTATAAATACTATAATAGCTCAACTTCCTTATTTTTTAATATTTTATTTGAAAAAGTGAGTAATTTTCGATTGAATTTTCCAGTTGAATAAAACATCACGTCAATAAACGACTCACATGTATTCAACAACAGTCGAACATAAAAAGGCTGGTACACTATTTTTCAGATTCAATCCTTGCCTGATAATTTTGAAAGCTTCTAGAACATCTTGATCTGACGGATTCTTCTCCTCAAGTTCGTCACAACCATCATCATCTTACACAGTTCAAAGAATTGAAATGTGTGACAAAAGCAAGATTTAGAAAATCCAATCGTTCACCTGCCTGGTCTACAAATGACAAGTTCTTGAAATCCAATTTAGAGTAACTTGCATTCAATTTCCGACATGTCTTTCAACCTCTATTGACTGTCCACCACCCATCTTCTTCCTATCTGAATTTCCATCATTTTTAGTCTATTGACCTTTCTGCTGGAACTAAACAATTCCTTGAAATGATCGTCTGCTTGCTATAAACACTTCATTTTGTATGTTGAGAGTCAAGAGAAAACTTTGTTGTTGAGAGGTCCAAAATTCGTAAAATAGAGTTAAATAAGCAGCCAATACTCCAAAATGTAATGGGACCAGGTGAAAGTTCGTTGTGTAGAGGATTTCGTCGAATGGAGGTTCGTGATAAAGAGGTTCGGCTGTATTCTCAACCTCATATTTCTTGATCTATAGTCTACATGTAATATAAATAAAATGCAATTTCTCAGAGATTTCTTCAATTTCTTCTGTGGAGGGTAAATTCTCGTAATTTCAAAAAACTCTCATAAGCTCGAATAATTTCTACTATTCAGACAATACCATCTAAATTGATATTTTTTTCAAATTAAAGGCTCTCAATCCGACTTGGAATGTAGACAATTGTACCTCTCACAAGTTCAATTATTGTTTTATACATTAATCAATCGTTAACGGCATTAATCAGTTTTAGAATCCAAGCCAGTTCTAATAATTCTTATTGATTACTGAATAATAATTACTGAGAGTCACTTGAAATGTTAACATGGGAGAAATTTCGTCAATTCTATGTATTTCAGAACAAACTTCTCAATTTGAACATAGCCTACTGATCCGAATAAAAATGAGATGGCATATAATTATACTCGAGAAATGATTTCTTATTTAATAGACAACTCCTCATACATCACACAATATTATATCAAGTTCTACAATTACAATAGAGTGTGAAGTTTCCTTGTTCCTCGAGATTATTGCACTCTGTTTTTTATAAGTTTAATCACAATGAAATTCATATTTTACATAATATGATCTATCAATACTGAGGGTTCCCTTTTGTCAATTCTCCCCTATGTTTCCGTCTCATACATTTATTATCCATTTCAACTGAATACTCTCAGTAATACAACTTAATTATAATCAAGTGAAACATCTGAAACTGTGAAATTCCATAATCATTCCTTACAGCTTATACAACATATTGTGTCAGTGTTATCATAATTTGAAAACGTTTATATTGAAATGTACAGTGACCATATCAAAAGTGAACTTAGCTAAATCCCGAGCTCGGAAACCAGCCCTTATTAGAGAATTCTTTCAAATTTAAAGCTTCCAATCTGACTTGAAATGTAGACGATTCTACCTCTCACAAGTTCAATTATTGTTTCATACTCTTGTGGCCATTCTTGAATTGTAGCGCTGTTCCATGCGGTGCTGCCTCCTGGCGGTGGATTGTCGAAAACTGTCGTCAGCCCAGGGCTCTATTGTCAGTCGAGAGAAAAGGCAGACTGAGTCAAGAGTGTACCGTACCGGCTCACTTTATTTGTTATTTTGTTATTTGTCTAGCCAGACATTAAATGTCAATAATTGATTGAAGTGTTTAATGAATGTCGTGAATATTTGGGAGAAGCAAGGAGCAGTGAAAATAATATTGCCAAGCAGCTTGTAATCATCGCAGGCCACAGTGTCAGAGTATCAGAAAGGTTTCCTTTCCCAAAGGTATTTATCCTTTCATTTCTATATTCCATCCTGTATTTCGATTCCAATACCTTATAATTGATAATTTGGCACATATGAAAATTACGACTGGTGAGTCTATTATCTATGTTAATTTGAGAATTCCATATCTTTGCTCACAGTCAATATTTCTTTAATTCCAGCTTGGCAAGTATTTTCATTAAAACAATAATAATTTAGATACCTCCTCTCACTCTACAAAACTTTGGTCCTACGAGCCTAATTATCATTAATCAGTGAATTTATTGAATTTGAAACTGCTTTTTCCATTTATTATTTGTATTTAGATGTTGGAATCTCTATTTCAATACACGAGTTTTTGTATTTGTTGTACACGCTCAAACAGGTTCAGGCTCAAGGTCGAATTGAAAGACCTCATTATCTTCTTATCTCTGTCGAGCGTTCGACTTTATCGATCGATTATCAGTGAATATTATTGTAGTTATGTTTATAGCTTTGTACTTGAATGAGTCTGCTTTTCACTTGACTGATTGGAAGTAAAGAAACATCGAATTGGATGTTCTTTTATTGTTCCTATCTGTTTTTTGTCGTTGTGTATTTTTGTCATTTGTATAGTATTTGTTTTTTATGTCATTTCGTTGGTTAATATGACAGACAAGGTAGAAAAGACGTTGAAAGTCTTGCAAGCAAGAAAAACAACTTTATTCTTACGAATTCAGCGTTTGTATGACTTGTCAAAAGGCATTGAGGATAAAAAGGTTGCCCATCAATTCATAATCTTAGGAGAGAATCTTCCGAAGACATTGGAGGAATTCGAAAGTTGCGTCTTAAAAATTCAAGAGTTGGAAATTGAGTTGAAAGAGGATTATGTTCCTGAATTCACAGATGCTCATCTCGATTTAGTGGCTTCATTAAACAGGCATTGAAAAAATTAAATCAATCAGCTGAAACTGAAGTTGTATTAAATCCCACAGTTTCAGCAGTACTCAATCGAATCCTGATCTTAATTTGCGCGTATAGAATTGCCGACTTTCGACAGGTACCAATTGAAATGGGCCAGTTTCTATGAGTTGTTCAAGGTTTTAGTCCATGATAACGAATCTTTGACCAATCAACAGTGGATACAGTATTTATTCTCACGATTAAGTGGTGAAGCGGCTAATCTTATTCAGCATGTATCGCCCATTGGGGCCAATCACCAAAATATATGGACATCATTGGTACTCGTTATCAGGACACGAGATCTCAGACCGAAGCCTATTTGAAACAGATTTTTGAATTCGAGGCTCTTAAAGTCGAAAGTAGGTGTGGTCTGACTGCAATTCTTGATCAATTTTGTGCGCCAATCTCGGCTTTGAAACGTTGCGGGAGTCAATCTTACAGATATTATTTTCTTGTATCACGCATTGAAGCTGTTAGATCCTGTAAAAGGCGGCATTTGAGGCAGCAGTAATAGATAAAGATGTTCCATCTTATGATGACTTGGTCTCTTTTATACAAAAACAGGTTGAATCTTTGCCATTGATGATAATAAATTGTTGAATTTGTCAAGTAATTCCGTTGTAAAAAAGACTCAGTCTGCTTCCAAAAATTTCAAAACTCACTCTCATTCGAGTTCAAAGGTGTTTGTTACTCATTCACCCAGCCATGAATTGTCAACTGATCTCAATAAAGCTGAGAGAGGTGTGAGCTGTCTGCGTTGTTCAAAAAAGGGTCATAATTTGTTGATTGCATTTTATTCCTGAAACAGACCCCTAGAGAAAGATACGCTTTTGTGAAGGAATTTGTATTGCTTTCGTTGTCTGGAGGATACTCATTCGAGTAGAGCTTGTAAGAGTAATAAAACGTGTTCTTTATGCAACCAGATGCACCACACATTGTTACATTTCGGGTTGAATGAGTCTAAAAGTTGTGTAGAGTCTGCGAGGGTTGAGAAAAATCTTTCTGTCACCTGTTATTCTGCTACTAATGGTAGTAATAGCATTGTCGTTTTGTCTACTGCTAGGGTTAGTGAAAAGTTCATCTGGTGGATTACATGAACTTCGTGTTTTGTTGGATAGCGGTTCTCAATCGCATTTTATTACATCCAGTGCTTGTAAAAATTGAATCTTCCAATTAGTAAATTGAATACTGTTGTTCACGGTTTTGGAGGAAAGGAGACGGTTGTACGTGGACGTACATGCTTCTCGTTTCAATCTAGAATTGACTCAGATATTTGTTTCTCCGTCGAGTCTCTCGTGGTAGAGAGTATTGTTGAACGGTTGCCCTCTTGTGAAATAGATAGGTCTAAATTGTCTCATTTGAGTGGATTACAATTGGCTGATGAACAATTCTATTCACCGAATACAATTGATGTGATTATTGGTGCTGAATTGTTACCTCATTTGCTGAAGTCTGATCGTGTGGTGGGAAAGGTGAATGAGATTACAGCTATAGACAGTCTTTTGGGTTATATCCTCATGGGAAGAGCTCCGGTTTTGTCGTCGTCATGTGATACGAGCAGTCATGTTGTGTGCAATCTTTCATTGGATAGAATGGTTCAAAATTTTGGGAATTGGAAGAGTGCCCTGCCTCAACACGGCCGCTAAAGCCTCAAGAAGTGATTGTGAGAATAACTACGTTTCATCTGTTTGTCGTACTGAATTGGGAGGTTTATCGTTTCATTGTCATGGTTGAAACCCCCTGATAATTTGGGTGACTCGTATAATTCTGCAAAAACGACGTTTTTTGAATTTGGAAAGACGTTTGGAGTTGGATTCTACATCGCGTGTTGCCTATCACGAAATATTGAAAGACTATTTGAAACAGGGACACATGTCATTGATAACCGATCAGTCTGATAAGAGTGGTTATCACATCCCACATCATGCAATTGTTAAAGCAAGCAGCTCCACAACGCCAATTCGTATTGTGTTTGATGCTAGTGCTAAGACCACCACATCGTTATCGTTAAATGAAATATTGCATGTTGGATCGAAATTGCAAACGGATATTTTTGTTGTGTTACTCAATTTTCGATTATTTCAAATAGCGTTGATAGCTGACATACGTCAGATGTATCGTCAAATCGTGATGGAAGAATCATGTCGAAGATACCAGCGTATTCTATGGAGATTTTCTATCGAGGATCCAATTGAAATTTATGAGTTGAATTGTGTCGTGTTTGGAGTGTCTTCATCGCCGTATTTGGCCTTAAGTACAGTACATCGCTTGGTAGAAGAAGAAGGTGATAATTTCCCTGCTGCATCCACACCATACCGAGTGATATGTTTGTCGACGATCTTGTCACTTCAGCCTTCTTTTTATCAGACGCTAACGATATTTATAGTCGACCAAGGAGCTATTCAAGCGAGGTGGCTTCAAATTAACAAAGTGGGCATCCAATTCGGCTGAATTGATGGATATATGCACAAGAATGACACATCAATCGTAGCTAAAAATTTTGATTTTGAAAATTCGTTATCAATTCTAGGTTTGAGGTGGCAACCAGTTGTCAATTCGTTTCACTTTGTTGTCAATCATACTGGAGAGATAGCGACCAAACGTAAGATCCTCTCAGCAGTTGCTCGAATTTACGATCCAAGGGGTTTCTTGCTCCTCTCACAGTTACTATTGAAGTGTCTGACAAACAATTGTGCAATGCGGAGTTGGTTGGGATCAGACACCACAGTTATCAGTCACAAAACGCTGGGAAGTATGTCAAAATGAGTTTAATATTATCAACTATCTATTTCTCGTCATCTCGGAGTGTATTGAATACAGAATTAGTTTAATTGGTTTGTGACGCATCAGAACAAGCACTTGTGAACATCAGATCAAGAGTCAATGTGATGATGGATCCCACCAACTATCACTTTGCTGTGTGGAAAATCCAAAGTCGCTCCAAATAAATCAGTTTCCATTCCGCGACTGGAATCATGTGCTGCGCTCTTTATGGCGGAGTTGTTGCATACTACCTAAACATCATTAGTGAAAGGTGTGGTGTCTCATGTGATAGCCTTATCAGACTCAACGGTGGCTCTCTATTGGATTCAGGCCCCACCGTCACGCTGGACCACTTTTGTTTCGAATCGTGTATCGAAAATTCAAGATTGTAAATGCAACAGTGGAAGCACGTTAGTGGCTCAGAGAATCCGTCAGATTGTTTGTCACGTGGTTTAACACCAGCCGAGCTTGTGAGTCATAAATTGTGGTGGAACGGCCCTACTTGGTTGGAAAAAGAGGAAAATAGTTGGCCAGTGAAAGTGGACTTTGTCGAAGTTGAAAATCCACCGGAAGCTAAAACTAATGTTCTCACAACCCTTCACACAGATGCGACTTGTGATAATGTGATATATTCATTGATTCAACGCTGTTCAAGCTACCAACATTTGTTACGTGTAGTAATTGTGATTTTGAATTTGTTCGTGTATTACCCTAAACAAGGTGAGTCTGATTGAATGTAGCTGAAATGTATCTATGTAGACTAGTACAGAAAATCCATTTTACTAATGAATTGTCTCAATTGAAAACAGGAAAGTGTTGTTCAGTTCGTATGCAGCGTTTGTCTCCATTCCTAGAGAATGAAGTAATGTGTCGGCGGTCGATTGTCAACAGCTAATCTTGGTTTTGATAATTGTCATCCAATCATCTTGCCGAAAAAGGACAATTTTGTCACGTTATTGGTGAATAATTTTCATGTGAAGAATTGTCAGCTGGGCCCTGTCTGCTGTTATCCTTAATCAGGCAAAAGTTTTGGATTCTGTCTGGTCGTCTTGTTGTTCGAAATGTGTTTATCTTTGTAATAAATGTTTTCGGTGTAAACCAAAGATTTCACCCCCTAAAATGGGTAATTTACCGGCTAGTAGAGTAACGCAATTGAAACCTTTCGAGCATTGTGGAGTTGACTACGCTGGACCAATACGAGTTACTATGGCTAAACGACTTAATCCCGTCATTTTGAAGGCCTATATATGTCTGTTTTATGCATGTCTACAAAGCAGTACATATTGAACTCGTCTCTGATTTGTCTACTCCAGCATTCTTGGCTGCTTTTCAACGTTTTCTGTCTCGACGTGGGCTTGTAGAGTAATCTACTCAGATTGTGGAACCAATTTTGTTGGCGCTCACGAGCAATTAGTTCAGCTTTCGAAATTTGTCAACTCTTCTACGTTCCAAACCAGTCTTATAGGTGATTTGTCCGATTATAGAATTGACTGGAAATTTATTCCGCCAGGAGCACCCCATTTTGGTGGCATCTGGGAAGCGAACATAAAGGCAACAAAATCACATCTATTTCGTGTGATTGGTACTCAATTGTTAACGTACGAAGAGATGAATACCGTTTTAGTTCAGGTCGAAGCTGTACTGAACTCGAGACCACTGTGCTCTATGAGTGAAGATCCCAGTGAACCACTTGCATTAACACCAGCACATTTTCTCAAACTTACCCCATTGAAAGCTTTTCCAATGGAAGATGTTGTTGATTCTCCTGTCAATCATCTACTCGCTTTCAGCTGGTGAATCAACTAGTGCAATCCTTTGGCGCAGGTGGCGAGTAGAATATCTTCATGAGCTTCAGGAACGAGGAAAATGGTGGAAATCGTCTACTCCACTTGAATTAGGCACTGTTGTAATTGTGGATCAGCCGAACCTCCCTCCACTGCAGTGGCCACTAGGTATCGTGAACAGTTTTTCCAGGGACGGACGGCCAAGTGAGAGTGGCTCTGGTGCGTTTTAGAATGGGTGTCTTAAACGACCAGTCACTAAACTTTTCCCACTACCCACTCAATAGTGGAGGGTGTAGTCGTGAATCTAGGTTTTTTTTTTGTGTTCTTGGTTGTGGTTGCATGTTTGGATTTTTGTATTATTATAATCATCATTTTTGTCTTTGCCCTAGCTGAAAAATATCTTTTCAGGTGGGGGGGAATGTTGTGGCCATTCTTGAATTGTAGCGCTGTTCCGTGCGGTGCTGCCTCCTGGTGGTGGATAGTCGAAAACTGTTGTCAGCCCAGGGCTTTATTGTCAGTCGAGAGAAAAGGCAGACTGAGTCAAGAGTGTACCATACCAGCTCACTTTATTTGGTATTTTGTTATTTGTCTAGCCGGACATTATATGTCAATAATTGATTGAAGTGTTTAATGAATGTCGTGAATATTTGGGAGAAGCAAGGAGCAGTGAAATTAATATTGCCAAGCAGCTTGTAATCATCGCCAGGCCACAGTGTCAGAGTATCAGAAAGGTATTTCCTTTCCCAAAGGTATATCCTTCTCATTCTATATTCCATCCTGTATTTCGATTCCAATACCTTATAATTAATAATTTGGCACATATGAAAATTACGACTGGTGAGTCTATTATCTATATCAATTTGAGAATTTCCATATCTTTGCTCACGTAAAAATATTTCTCTCAATTCCAGCTTGGCAAGTATTTTCATTGAATACAATATAATTTAGATACAGTCCTCTCACTCTACAAAACACATAAATAATTATATCAATCTTCAACTGCATTAATCAGCTTTAGAATTCAAGGAAGTTTCATATAATTCATTATCAATTACAGAATAATAATATTATTGAGAGTTCACTTGAAATGTTAACATGGAATAAATTTCGTCAATTCTATGAATATCAAAACAAACTTCTCAATTTGTATAAAGCCTACAACTAATCCGAATAAAAAGGGAGATTGCATATAGTATACTCAAGAAATGATCCCTTAGACAACTCCTGATACATCAAACTCTTATTATAGCAAGTTCTACAATGTATATAATAAGAGAGAGTAGGGTT
This sequence comes from Nilaparvata lugens, assembly GCF_014356525.2. Lineage (NCBI taxonomy): Eukaryota > Metazoa > Arthropoda > Insecta > Hemiptera > Delphacidae > Nilaparvata > Nilaparvata lugens. The sequence continues at coordinate 26,746 of NW_024090307.1, forward strand.
GTGTTTGTTCGTGTGTTCGTTTGTTTGCATCAAAACATGTCAACTTGTGGATTGCATACTGGAAAAATGGGGATGATTTAGATCTCCAATTTTGAACATAGATTCTAAATAATATCAAAATCGTGCACCTCGAGGCCGAAATTTTAATTTTCTTTCAAAATTTTTCAGAATTAATGTTTAAATTTGATTCATGGAACATCATACGACATTATCTACATTGTTGTAGATGTGTTTGTATAAAGGAAGCTCATAGAGAAATTGATACACTGGTAACAATGTGTTGCAATATGTGTTTCAATACAGGAAGCTCATGTTTCGATACCGGAGCTTTGATACAAATAATGCTGGCAGCTTATTATAGCGACTGTGATGATATTATATTATTGTGAGTTGTTAAGTTTTGAATAACAACTTTTTATTGATTCTCAATCTTTTAAATTTTCGAAAAGCTGTTTTTGTCATCTTTAAATACGATATTAAACATGAAAATCATCTACTATACAACACTACGGTACTGCCGCCGGTGAGTTAAATTATTATGTTATAAAATGATTTAAGAGTTTTGATTTTAAATGAAATCAATACAATAATAAAGCCAACATACAATATTGTTCCACTGACAAATTCCTAAATCTGTGAAATATTGAAAACTTTTCCTTAACATAAGAGATGTATTTCAAGTATGATGAAGGTTAGGTATGGTACCGTAGTATGTAGCCTACTGAAATCCGTGTATCAGAAACGAAAATTGTTAAAACCAATTGAAGAGCTATATTATTCAGTTTTTTGAACAAACATTTTAAATAATACATGTCGGATTATTTTGAACAAAGTGCTATAAATAATCATTTTCTAGCTATTTTTGGGGCGAATTGAATCGCAGTCCAAATTTAACAGCATATTTGAATATTGCCGGCATTTTCTGCAATTAATTTGTATCACTTCATAAATAGATGCAAAAATTAATGGATATCGTTATGAATTATCAGACAGAAACGAATTGAATCTTTTTTTAAATGAAATAATTATGCCACATTTATCTTCATTCTATCACTGAAAAGATAGGTAGGTAGGCTACGGGATGACACAAACTGTTCCAGTAAGTGTCAAGGATAATGTAATGGAAGATATAACGTTGTAACAAGACGATCCATTCCAACAGCAGTCACAGCGTATGGTAGAGCGCTCGGCTTCAAAGCGAAGATACCCGGTTCAAGTCCCGAAGAAGTTTTAATTTTATTTTCTCAACTTTTCCCTGGAAACGTATTAATATAAATTATTCTTTGAAGGAATTTGCTTTCATTTCAATTGAATATGGATTTTATCCAATATTTTTTTTATGTAAAATTTTTCCCACCAGTAAAAATGAAATTAACATAGGCTTCATGCTGTATCATTGAATAGATCTCAATAAAAAAGTAATAATTTATATTCTTAAGTTATAAACTATCAGACACAAATTCAGAGTGAAACGAATATTTTAGTTATTTTGTTTGGAATTGGGGAAACAAAAGGCTGCCTGATTCAATTGAGGAAGATCTAATCGATACTAAAATTTATTGATGTATTGAAAAAAATCAGTAGGCTATGATTCTGTGAGGTTTTCAAGTATTGTATCTTCTTCACTTTATCTATAATACTGGCCTAGGCCAAATGAAGGAAAGACTGGCTTATACACGTAAGGAATAGTAAATTATGTTTGACGCATCATCACGTCTGAACTACTCAACTGATTAATTTGAAATTTTGCATATAGATTCTTAATTAACCGAGGATGGTTATAAGCCTATTTTCAGTGCTTCAAGATTTCATTACGTCAAGTTTTCAATTTGTCATGCTTCCAGTTGTATAGAAACAGCAGAACATTTCTTTTAAAAGGGACATTAGATAATAGGTTTGATTGGGGATACTATTCAAATAAAAATAACTGATTCTCTGTCGCATCAAAATATTGTTCCGCCATTTTGAATTCAACTTCATTTTTTTAAATTGGAAGGTTGTATCGAAATACTCGATTTCGATACAGAAATACAAGAGAAAATAAGCCTATTTTCAGTGCTTCAAGATTCCATTACGTCAAGTTTTCAATTTGTCATGCTTCCAGTTGTTGTATAGAAACAGCAGCAGAAAATTTCTTTTAAAAGGGACATTAGATGATAGGTATGATTGGGGATACTATTCAAATAAAAATAACTGATTCTCTGTCGCATCAAAATATTGTTCCGCCATTTTGAATTCAACTTCATTTTTTTAAATTGGAAGGTTGTATCGAAATACTCGATTTCGATACAGAAATACAAGAGAAAATGATTGGTGAACTCCACACCGATTTCTCAAACCGTTCAAAAGTTATCCTCATTCAAAGATACTGATAAATCATCTATCTATCCATCATCTATACTAAATAATGGAAAGAGCTGGCTCATTTACGTACGGGAAATGATGTAGGAAAATATGTTTGACGCATCATCACGTCTTAACTACTGGACTGATCGATTTGAAATTTTGCATAAAGATTCTTCATCAACTGAGGATAGTTATAGGCCTATTTTCAAATTTCGAATATTTCATTAGGTCAAGTTTTCAGTTTGAAAAGTTTTAAAATAGACCCTTGCGAAGCACGGGTTACCTGCTAGTTATATTAATACATAGAAGTTTTCTTGTTCCTCGAGAATTATTGAAGAGTCTCGTTTTTATTATTTTGATTAGAATTGAATGTTAATTCATCAATTTACATAAAATAAACTCATAATTAAAAGCATTCCTCTTCTATCAACTCTTCCCTATGTTTTCCCTTTTGAAAATGATTATTATTTATTTTAAGTGAATACTTTCAGTAATATAACTCCCTTTTGAACATAATTATTCTTTATTTTAAGTGAATACTTTCAGTAATATAACTTCATTACAATCAGTGAAAAATCTGAAACTGAGGAAATCCCATACTCATTCCTTACAGCAACAAATTATTGTGTCAGTGTTACAATAATTCAAAATTGTTATATTGAAATGAACAGTGATTCATATCAAAGGTCTCTCTGGAATTCTGAGCACAATCTAAAATAGCCATGTCGCTTCAGATTGTAAAGAGTTCTAGCTTCACTCCCTTAAATTTGCTGGAAACATCAAGGGAAAGTTACGAGGTTTTTGAATCATTATTATCTTTTTGAATAGGGCTTGTTATTGATATCCTGTGTCTCTGTCTGTATAACCGTGGTGTGGAAAGTGTAGAGAATCCATTATAGATCTCGCAGTATAGTTATCACTAAATGTATTCATTGACTTGACTATAGACAGTGTTGCCAATTTTCAGTGACTTCCTTTGAAAGAATGAACCTGTAGACTTCCACTTTCAAAGCATAATAACGAATATGTGAAGATAAATAACGCTAATGTACCCCATTTAGTAGGATATTAACTCAAAAGGCATACTCAGATCACCTCATTTCGTAGGCTACATACTCATGGAGCATACACACTTCAGAGTCCCATTTAGTAGGTCCAACCGGAAAGAGTGTATGATGAATGTGTGTATGACGAATGTGGCACGGATCTGGTGGATTTCTCTGTAAGCATAGTATGTGAACTCTAGATGCGAAACGGTGTGATTTTGGAAAAAAGTGTGCAAAGTAAAGATTCGGATTCAGAAAAGTCCTAGAAGTCGTTTTGAGTGGATGCACACTGAGGTACGAAACGGGCGCACCCCGTTTGGTAACCGCTCACCGTTTCATGTTGTGCTTGAGCATAATTCTCCTCGTAAGACCCCTCTTACAAACACACACACACACACACACACACACACACACACACCACACACACACACACACACACACACACAACACACACACACACACACACACACCACACACACCACACACACACACACACACACACACACACCACACACACACACACCACACACACACAACACACACACACACACACACACACACCACACACCATACCCAAAACAACTTTTTTAAACTCAGGGGTTACCCATGAACCACTGTAAATAAATGTATTACAGCATTAATTTCTATCTCTTCCTACAATTCATCAGAAGCTGAAACAGGAGTTATCTATTGCTTACACATTATTTCAATTTCCTCATTCTATTCGAATCCTCATTTTATATAGATTTTTACCTTCAAAGATTCAGATTCTTTGTACCAGAATATTAATGGATCTCCCTTCACAAATAATTCGAAAGTGCTGGTATAATTTAGTAAATTAGCGTTCAGTTGAAAGCCTTAACGCCATGAGAAAACACAGACAGAAAAATAAAAAACTTCAGCAAGTCTCAAACTAAACATAATATTAAAAATAACATTCCAATTTGAAGACTATCTTCCTGACTTTCAGCAATTCTCTCCAATAATATATCTTCAGAAACAATAACTCAAATGTAACATAACTGAAAACTTCCTTCTCTACTTTCTGTACTTCTTTAGAAAAAAAATAATTATAATTATTATCTTCCATCACTAATAAACAAAAGGACTGACTATTCTCAATCAATATTATTAACTTGAACAATAACAGGCTTCGTTGATATAATACTCTCATGGAAGTCTCAATTAATTAATTCATTCAATTATTATTTTTTTAAACCGTATTTTACGTACCTTAGCGGTTATTTGAAGAGACAATAATTATTCGTAAATGATGAAGAAACACAATCAAACTTTCCTGGACATGGCACTACTAGAGAATTAAAATTTAATAAGAAAAACTAACTCCTACATTAGCTAATAATATTATAAACTCGCCCAAAAAAGCGAGACAAATCGACTACATCTTCACTCTTGTAGTGCTCCTAACAAGTGTCCTCCGAAACGTAATCTGGTCTCTCGGCTGAGGAATCGCCCCACTAGTGTATTTAGAAACAGGTCTCCTATGGAAGCGCCACCATCAAAATTTGATAGCATTGCACACTACAGCCACCACCACACAGCCACCGATTAACTCATCACTCCAGTTCACTAGTTAACTCATGATCAGTTGAAGAAGGACGTGGAAGAAGCACTTTGCTAACATCACAAAATATAATTGTCCTATGATTCATGAAGCTACTACCAATATGAATATTGGAAAAGTTTTTATTCAAGTTACCAACGTTCCCAAAATGGGACTGATTATTAACTTGCTTGATTATCAACTAACCTGCTTGATTATTAACTAATAAACACAAAGATCCAAACATCCCTAAAATGGGACAAGCAGAAAATATAACCTTGAAACCCATATTTTGAAAATTTATGATATGGATATTTCATGTTAAAGGACTGATGTTTTTTTGTTTGATTACCACGAAAATAGTGAAAAATTATTAAAATGAATAATGCTTGAGGAAAATGGTTATTTAACTTACCAAATAAATTTCGTTCATTTTACATGAGGCTTTATTTTTCAATTTAAAGATTTATCAGCTCTCTCCAAGAATTTTTCTTCACATCCCGATCCGCGAATAATTTTGAAGACATGTCCATATAGCTGGTCTACCTCCAACTTCAAGAATGAACCTTTCTGTATCAAATTGTTCACTGTTCATAACGACGACTTCAACAGACAATTGTACTGAACTTGGTTTGAATTGAAACTGAACTGAGATGATTTTCCTGTGACTGGTAGCTGGTGACTCTATTGTACAATGACAGATATACTCAATAGTATGACGTGATGGCGTGACAGTCTGGTGGCTAACAATTCGGCGGCTCGAGCCGCCACATTCCTGGAAGCTCGGCTGGTGGCTGATGGCCGTGGGTGGTGGCTTCAGTGTGCAGTGACAGAAAGAGACAATGCTACCACGTGGTGGAAGCGCTTCCATGGTGGCCCAGTGTGCCAAGGGCTTTAGGACCAAATAGTAACTGCAAAATCATTAGTTCGTTATAATTGTAATGTCTTGCTGTTTTACTCTCTATCGCACTCTATGTCGCGATAGGAAGCTAAGTTTGAGAGATAATTCCATAATCAACATTCCTCGACGATTCGGAGCCACAATTTCTAAATACATATCCTGGAAAATCTGAAGTCATGGCCGTTAATCATAGAGAGAGAAAACAATTTCGCTAACTCACTTACAATAATGGCTTCAGCCTATTGCGTATTAAATTTACTATTATGACTTGGGAGAAGGCCTGAATTAAAAACAGTGCTCGGCACATGAACGTCAAACTTTGCCAAAATGTTTTCTAAGTTCATCGACTTCTGAAGTCATTCCATAGTTGAGAAATTGTAATTTTTAGGTAAGGCGCGAGATACCCAAATCTTTCTGAACAATTTGGTATCATTTTCATGATTATCGATTGGAAATTAGCGTCCAAAACTGAAAAAAAAACGAAGTACCTGCAAAGTACTCTCAACTTCTGCTTCTTCTTCTTCTTCTTCTTCTTCTCTTCTCTTCTTCTTCTTCTTCTTCCTTCTTCTTCTTCTCTGCTTCTTCTTCTTCTTCTCTTCTTCTTCTTCTTCTTCTTCTTCTTCTTCTTCTCTTCTTCTTCTTCTTCTTCTTCTTCTTCTTCTTCTTCTCTGCTTCTTCTTCTGCTTCTCCTTCCTCTTGACCTTTTCCACCCAATTCTCCTGACTTATTTTCCTCCAGTTCTGTTTGCAATGACAAGGTCTTCATTCAGAAAGATGCTGATAAATTATTTTTTTTCTGTTCAGTTAGCAGATATACAGCGAGTTGTTAACGAGGTAATCAGTACATCGGATGTTAGCGAAGTGAAGTATTATGATGTGTGCTGGTGGAAAGAGTCAACTATGAGTCGATTGACAAGTATTCTGCAAAAGTGAAAGATGTCAAATACATTACGAACAATGGAAAGAAATTGAGATTTGGTAAGTGTTTGTCAATCTTTCCGTTCAATTCAATTCATTCACAACAAATATAAATCTGATGTGGCGCAATCACACAATGTTTCTAGCCGTTATGGAAATTTTCATTACATTTGAAATCAATCAGCTGACGAGATCAATCCTGCTATCTCTTTCAGTGCATGATTCAATAGAATCAACTATAATGTACTAGAATACATTCTAGTTGACCGAGCGAAGTGGGGTCTAAGATTCAAGTCGACGGTTTGGCATTTCTCTTAATGTTTAAATGATTGAATGTTTTAATGTTCATATGTTTATATGTTGCGCATTTACGGCGAACGCGGTGATAGATTTTCATGAAATTTGACAGGTATGTTCCATTTTGAATTGAGCATCGACGTTTATACAAGGTTTTTAGAAATTTTGCATTCCAAGAATAATATAAACATTTTAAGGAGCCTCCTCCATACGTCAATATTAGAGTAAAAATCTGGTGCGGTACACTCACACAACTTCCCTTGCTCATTGAACTGTAGGCTCCATTCTTAAACGAGAATAATTTAGGGGAATAACATGATGATGATTGGCGGAAAAATATTTTAACTACGATCAGACTTCTGTATATTGTGTATATACAATATTTTTTCACAGTAATTTTTTTTTGTGTAAATTGTGAAATTCGATGATTTTTTTCAAAAGTCGTGAAAACAGCTATTTTACAGATGAAATATCTCGACTATGTGTTCCCTTTATGAACTGCTCTAACCAACCTACCTCATGCACGAGAAGGAGGTTACTAAGTCCATTTCTCAAGGATGGGGTGGACCCCCCATTAGTTTCCCAGAAAGGAGACTTATGCCAGTTGATAGAGCTGATGAATAACTATACAGGGTATGAATTTGAAAAATCGGTCAAATTATTTTGAGAAAATCGTGAAAAACTGGTTTTGTTAGTAATTATCCGCCATTTTTCTCAAGAATATAACTGAGCTTCTGCAATTTTCCCAGAAATGAGACTGATGTCAGTTGATAGGGCTTATAGATAGCTATCTAAGGTAAATTTGAAGGAATCGTTAAAGCCGTTTTCGAGAAAACCGTGAATAATATAGTTTTTAATAACTATCCACCATTTTTCTCGAGAATATTACGGAGCTCCTGCAATTTTCCCAGAAATGAGACTCATGTCAGTTGATAGGGCTTATAAATAGATATCTAAGGTATAAATTTTAGGAAAATCGTTGATGCTTTTTTTGAGAAAACCGTGGAAAACATGGTTTTTAGCCATTATTCGCCATTTTTCCCAACATTTTGAATTGAATTTTATTGAATTCCTTATTGTCGGATCCTCATGGTATAAGGATCTTAAGTTTGAAATTTCAAGTCAATCGGTTGATTAGGGATGGAGTTATTGTGTTCACAGACATACACACATACACACACACACACACACCCACACACACACACACACACACCACACACACACACACACACACACACTGTGATGATCAAATTGACACAATAAAATAATTCAGATGAAGCAAACTATCTTGAATTATGGAACTGAAAGAACAGTTAGCCTAGTCAAGGTAACACTCTAATAAAATTGAATCTTCTTTTTGATAAGAAGCAGTCATACTATCTATAGAGTGATAAGAGAATAGAGGAAATATAATTATGTACTAGTTTGAATTTTTGGCAGAAATAAAATTATAAAGCGACTTAGTTATTTATCGGCAGATTATAAAAACATTCACATGATTTGAGGTTGGAATTCTTTGTTTTGATTTAGCATGTCACATGATCTTAGATCAGCTGACAATTTATTGATTTATTATGCGAGCAAATCAGCTGACTGATCACTCGACTATTATGAATTAAAAATATATCTTATTTGGATAATTAATAATATTATATGTTGAAGGGAGGTTTGTGTAATGTAAAAGCAATGATTATTAAGTTATTTTGAATATTTATTGGTATCTAAAAACATATGTAAAACAAGAGTGTACAAAGCTCACATAAAGAAGTAAATGTATTCATATTATATTGTCACAAAGTGAATTTTTGTGACGGATAGAGAGCCGTCGTCTAGGGTAAATTTAGCAAATTTATCCTATTTTAGAATAAGAATAGGGTCGACTGCCAGATATATTTTGTTGGACTTGTAGTTGTGAATGTACATCATCACCATCGCCGTCAACCCCTATAAATCATCAGCAACAGATTAATCATAACCAGAGATTTCCAGATCTTGTTTACCACTCTGAGCGTTCTCGTATCTAGTATTGCAGTAGCAGCACCCATATCATAAAAACGATAAACGATATAGAGAATTATATGAGGACTTTAAAGTGTTCAATGTAAGGCAGCTATTTGTGAGATCTGCCTTAATTTACATGCACTCTCACCATAACCAAATTTTTAACAATACAATAGATCATAGATACCCACCAGAGCATCACATATAAACAATATACAGACTCCAAGATTAAATAAAACATATTCAACAACTAATATTCAGTACCTGTCACACATAATACTTAGAAACATACCTGACTATCTTAAAACTTTTCAAAATTACAGATCAGGCCAGTATAAGCGACTTGTTGAGAAGTGGTTAATTGTAAGTGACCAGGAAGAGTCTGAACGCGTGCTGCTCTCTGTATTAGGTAGGAATGTGGAACTTGGTGATCTTGTCTGTGGTCCTTCGAAGTCCAAGTCCCACAGTGCTTATTATTATTATTTTATTTATTTTTTTTTTGTAGCCAGTGTAGTTTTACTGTTATAGTATTACATGTTTTTGATTGGATTGTCCATCGTAATCACCATCTTTCATTCTAAGTTTGAAAAATTCTTTATAACTTGGTATTTAATTGCATTGCTATAGTGTATCTACCTTTTAGTTTACTAACTTTTAGTCTTTAATATAACTGACTGTTTCTGCAGCCAATTATTTGTTTTCTGCCTATAATATCAACATTTACTCATATCTTTTTTTTCAATCTGTATTTTTCTCAATTTAGTTTAATATAATATCAATTTTATAATTAGTTTATCGATTTTAAATTCAGCGATTACGCCAGGCCCTCACAAACACCGGCTTTTGCCTACATGTGAGTCTCTCATACGTAGGGTATATATAAATGTACTGTAACTGTACTGTATTATTTGTAAATTGTGAGAATAATTTGATTTGATTTGATTTGATTTGATTTGATAAGCGGCTACCGAGTCGGGTGGTATTGTTCTTCATGAATTTCTGGAATAGAAAGATTTTTACCGGCCTAATTTATGATATCATTAGTAGCATTGTCATCATTATTTGCACCCTCGAAATCAGGAGCAGCTGAGTCAAACCCTGTCACATGACCAGTGGCGTGATCATCTCTTGAGACTCCCATTGGTCAGCAATCTGTTTTCCCCCGGCCTCGTAATTTCTATCAACCTGGTACTGCTTCAAGAGACCTGGAAGAGAGTCGTTCGGTGGGTGGTTGAGCGTGTGAAGGAATTGCGAATCTCCTCTCCTTACGACATTCCCAGTACTAGTATTTCTAGGGGAATTTTCTATTTTTGTGTTAATATAGAATATTTATTACGAGTTCCAGACAACTTGAAGATAGAACTTTCTTGGGGATTTTCTTCCTTGTCGGTTATTTTTCTGAATAGTTTCTGGACTGTAGCATCCTTTCTCTTTCTCTCTCTTCCTTTCTCTATTCTGAATCCTTCTGGCTCTCAGGTGCAGCTTGAGACGTCTCTGTCCAAGCCCCCAGACTGCGACGTCCTTTCTCTTTCTTTCTCTTCACTTTCCTCATTCTAAAACCTTCCTGCTCTCAGGTACAGCTGAGAACATCCTTGTCGAAGTCACATACTGCGACGCTTCCTGCACTCAGGTGCAGTTTGGAACGTCCTTGTCGAAGTCACAGACTGCGACGCTTCCTGTTCTCAGGTACAGCTTGAGAACGTCCTTGTCGAGTCAAGACTGCGACCTTCTAGCTACTCCAGCAGACGTCTAGCCCCCAGTGCAGCTTGAGACGTCCTTGCGATCCCCAGACGTACTCCTCCTCTCTCTCTCTTAACTTTCCCTATTCTAAATCCTTCTAGCTGTCAGTAAAGCTTGAGAACTCCCTTGCCGAAGCTCCTAGACTGCGGCATCCTCTCTCTCTCTTTCTCTTAAATTTTCCTACCCTGTTTAGCACGAGATCTCAGTTTCCAGACTAGAGATCGTTCCCGTCGCGTCCTCAGACCAGAGAGAGGTGTAGGAAACCTTGTGTAGAGCAGGATCTCAGTCACAGATTAGAAATCGACCCATTGCGGTCCTCAGACCAGAGAGAAGCTTAGGAGGATCCTTGTAAACCCTTACCTATCCTCTCATAATAGTCGACATACTGACTATTGATTTAAAAGCGTTCAGACGATTGGGAGTGATTCCCATACCCTTAAGGGCAGTCACAGATTAGCTCACAAACCAGCGCACAGTCACCAGATAGTGTGGAAATCCTGTTTAGCAGTTTCAGAATTGCTGAAAATCCTCTCACAGCTGCAGGCTCGTGATTCAGAGATCCAACACCTGAAACCTCATCCTCTGAACTTTATTATCATGAAATTGAAATAGATTTACTGTGTTTAGCTAGCAGGTTCAGTTGCTGAGAACTATATTGCAATTCGCAGGTTAAGAGTTATTGAACAAATTCCCATTAGTTACAGGGAGAACAATTCTATTAACAAATCTTCATTCCCCAGGCCCGATAAAATATTCTCTATACCTTAACTCGGTATACTATATCCTGTACCTTATTCCACTTACGCCTTCCCAATCATATTAATCTAATACTGGTGTGCAGGTTCAGTCTGCACACCAACAGCTCAAAGTTACAAATTTTGAAACCTCAACGAATCCCATATCATTCCTGTTGACTCCCCCTGAATTCCTCCACCTACAACCTTTATTCCAAGCTTGCAGGTACAGCTTTGCTCGCCGTCAATTTGCAGTTGGTTCAGACTGCGTACTACCTTTACTATATATTATTTGTGGGAATCTGATATCCGGATCCGTATCCTTGGTTGGAGTTACCTCAATCCTCCCCAACACCCAACTGAATTCCAAGAGCCGAATGCCGAATCGCCAACATCAGCATGAGCACACACTCTTCCCTTCAAGCTAAATCACCTACTGACAAGACAGAGGGTGAAGAATCATGATAGGGGTGGGGAGAAGTGTAGGTCGGTATCTCCACCAGTCATACAGTCACTGACCAGACCCATACCCGGCTGTAACTAGTCTTGTCGTAGCAATATTCACAATTATTAGGAACCTAGAGGTGGAATTGGACACCTAATAAAACTGACGTCTCCGAACGTGGGGCTAAGACGTCTGGTGCCCAAGTAGATCGTGAGCAAAGGTTAGGTAAACCCCAGTGCATGATGTCGAAACGGGGAGAGGAGTCTACACTCCAAGAGTACGAGGAGGACCGGGAGATCATGAGACAGACACCACGGAGCGAGACACCGATCCCCAAGTGTTTTGGGTGTACCGGCTGAGTAAGGAGGAAGCGGTCAGCTACCTGAAAGTCTTGGCCTGTAGGCAGCAGGGACTCTGATGAGCTGAGGAGGAGGATGGTTGAACACCATCGGTCCCGGACCGCTGAGACCTCTCAGACTCGCTGGGACGATGTCATCCCAAGCACAAGCCGTGTCTACTCCGAGCCGTCCATCCCACAACCGAGCCACCATGAATCGACCACAGGTATAGAGCTGGCACACCCCGTTCTTCAGTCACGTATAGTCAGGGTGCTGTATGTGATAAGGTAGAAGTTGAAATTTACATTTTGATGGTGTATCAGATGCTCCCAGTTCTATCGAGAGGCTCGTGGAACTTCAGAGTGCATATGGGATATCCGGGGACCAATCTCTTATCCCCACAGAGCTGATGAGAGAGGGGCACTACTTGGATGCGGAATCGTCACTCCCAGTGGAGGACATGGGCTGACTTGTAGAGGTATTTGAACTCTGATACTATCCTCATACTTATAGTGACGATCTTGAAAGTCAAATCATTGCAAGGAAGCAGAGGGAGGCGAACCGGCTGAGGTATGCCGAAGCCCACTCACTTTAATGAGGAGATTGGGAATTACGATAGGATAGGATATTCAGAGGATTGTCACGTTATTTCTTTTAATAACGAGTTGCCCTGCTTGGCTGCAGTCGGTAGAGCATGAATAACGAAATATATAACCCTTATTGTGGTTCTTAGAATAATAATAATAATACCAATTTCTTACTGGCTCGCCCAGGAGCTCCCACAGTTCTCTGCTCTTGCCGGTTACTGACGTCGGCTGCTCCAACTTTCCACAATTTCTGTGACTGATTTGTCGAATTCCGCAAATACAGATGCAAGAATTTGTGCTGTTGCAACTTAATGCTATAATTTTGGGATTGTTCAAATCGTATTTAATGATACTGGATAATGTATATGAATCTCTGGAATGTATTATCTTTAAAGATTTGATAATCAATGCTGTATATCGCTGTCTTAACCACCTTAATGAGGATGGTGAAGAATATCGTCGGAGCAATCTAATAATAATTTCAATACTGGTAACTAAAGGATTATAACGAGATTGGTCATGCATGGAGATAGGGAAATAATAAAGGATACACCATCAAAATTGGTACAAATATATTACACAAAATATCACGAATAAACAAATATTATAGAGCAACGATTATAAATTAAAATAAGAACAATAATATATCATAAAATATCACAGATTAGCTCACCTATTAGGTTTTTTGCTTTTTAGCACGAAAAATTACCATGTGCTTCTTAAATCATCAATCATTGCATTCAGATTATGCAGCTCAGTTATCGACTTGCTTTTGCTCATTGATAAAATCTCATATACCTTCTTTCAAATAAATTAAATAATTATTTAATAAATTATAAATCTCAAATATATATATTTCAGGGCTAAAGGTTCGGCCCTGATGAGAATTAGATAAATCACTTATCCAGTGAACATGAGCTTCATTTATATCTTTATAATTTACTAATAAAATTAATGATCGAGTGAGCATATATATATAACTTTAAATTTGAATATTTATTTTCATCTGTGCATACTTAGACATGTCAATCCGATATAATTCTCAATTAGTAAAATCGTTTTTGTACGTCTCAAGTTTGATATTTCTTCTTCTTCTTAAAAACAAGGATTAGGCTTCAACCTGTTCCGACTCACATCTAGCCAATTATTCAAATAAACATAAAAAAATCCTATTATTGCCAACGCTTGCGTGGTCAGCCCAACATCTCTTTGCCTACTGGCTGTTAATTATAGACTTTTAATGGTATTCTTTCAGCTGACATTCTTTGAACATGCTCCCCCATTGAGCCGATTCTCCTTAACTCTTCCATTCATGCTGCAGATTTTCAATTCTTTCCTAATATCTTCATTCCTGAAATGATCCCTCTGTCACATCCCTTGGTTCTTCGGAGAATCTCATCTCGGCTGCCTGCACTCTACTTTAAGGGCTTTGTAGTACCCATGATTCACTACCTAGAAGAGGACTGGAGCGGCCATTACCTTATGAATTTCATAATTGTATCTGTTTCTAGCTTTTTTACCTAAAGTCCTGCTGATATTCCACATATCATTTGGAACTTTCTATTTTCTTCTCAATATCCAATTCATCTTTGTAACTAATGTCACTTCCTAGATATGTATATTGAGAAACTTGTTCCAAAACTGTATTATCAATACCATTTTTGATCTGACCGGATATTGCCTCTGAATGCCATAATTTTTGTTTTCTTATTTGATATTTTTAAATTATATTTCTGACCTATTCATTGAGGATATGACTGATCTTTGGAGGTCATTTTCATTGTCCTGCACTATCCAGAAACCATCAGCAAATAACAATGCATTCAGGTGAACGTTCTTTTCAAGTTCTATTCTAAACCTACTCTACATTTCCATTTTTGGAAAATGTGGTCAAGATATATATTGAATAAAGTAGGTGATAACTACACCCTGTCTCACTTTTTGGTTGACTACCATTTCGTCCAGTCGTTTATCACCTGTATTGATTATTATTTGTGTATCATGGTACAGTGATCTTATAGCATTTACGAGATGGAAAGGATACCTCTTTTAATCAAAATCTTCCACATGATACTCCTATTCACTCTATCAAAAGCCTTTTCGAAATCAATGAAAGCCATATGCGTTTCAAGATTAAACTCTCTCCTTTTCTCTATCACTCTTTTTACGGAGAAAATGTTGTCTGAGCATGAGCGACCTTTCTTGAATCTACATTGTTCTTCATTCAAAACTGCCTCAGCGATATTTTCAACTCTACAATTCAGTATTCTGGAGTATATTTTATAACCAGCATTCAAAAGGCTTATACCTCTATAATTTTTGCAGTCATTGCGTTTTCCTTCTTTAAACAGAGATATAACCTCCGCTGTGCTCCCTCTTCTGGAATTATGCACTTCATCAACATTCTTCAAAAGATGCAAGAATCTTAATTCCGAGAACAATCCACCGTACTTGAAAAGCTCTCCATTTATTCCATCTAGGCCTGCAGCCTTCCTGTTTTTTATGTTTTTCAATGCTAGCTGCAGCTCATCCATTGTTATCAAATCTACAGAATTATTCTTGCCTTGATGTTGGGATGGTCATGCCTTCTTTATCAGAGTACCAGAGTTCCTTGTAATGTCCTCTCCATTCTTCATCCGAAATCATGTTCAATGCAGCATTATCTTATTCATTCCTATTGAGAGATCTCATTATTTTGTAAGCGCATAGCTGTCTACCATGTATATCATTTCTATGACACTAATGAACCTCTCCCAGGAGTCCTGTTGAGCCTTTCTCACCAATTGTTTTGCAATGTTTCTCTTTTGCATATAATAGTCTCTAGTTTCTTGCGTTTTCTTCTGCACAAGTATATTAAATAGGCCTTTTGTTTCTAGTTTATGGCAGTTTTTATATCCTGGTTCCAAACTCTGAGTCGTCTTTTACTCCTCTTCTTCAACCTTTTTCCAATGCTTCAGTTGCTGCCTTTTGGATACATACTTGATATTCCTCCATTCTGTCTCTATATCCTGTGCAGTTGGAACAAACAAGAGATTCTCCTCAACCTCCTCTGGTACAGTCTTTTTATACTGTCATCTTGTAAAAGATTAATCTTGAAGACTTCACTCTTCTGAATTTGGTTGCTCCTGACAGTTCTCCATTCTTGAGGATCAACACTTTACTTATCAGAGATGGTGGTCAGTATATATATCACAACCTCGATATACCCTCACATCTTGTACCAGACTTTTCATCTCATCATTTACAATGATGTAATCAATGATGGATCTCGAGCCTCTAGCACTCCAGGTATACTTGTGGATATCTTTCTTCCTATAAAATGTATTTGTAATTTTGAGGCCATTAAAAGAAGCAAATTGTCTCAATTCTTGCCCATTGTGATTCCTGCTGTTTCTCCTAGAGTACCTACTGCACCTGGAATAGGGATATTTCCAACTCTTGCATTAAAATCTCCAACAATCGCCACAAGATCTGTTTTGCTATCTTTTGCACTATTTTTTGAAGATTGTCATAGAACATCTCCGTTTCTTCTCTCTTTCCTTCATCTGGACATATATCCCAACCACAGTTAGATATCCTCTTTCAATTTTGAGTCTGACAGATAGTATTCTTCCATTTATATATTGTAGTCTTGAATGGCGTCTTTCCATTTGCTATTGACCATGATGGCAACTCCTGCACTCGCTCTTTGGTTCTGCGGAACTCCTTTATATCCACCCAGTAATCATTCAAATCCATTGTACCCTGCATCTTCTTCTCGTTTCGTTATAACTGCTATGTCAACCTTTTGCTTTCCCGGACAATCATTCAATTCATGAACTTATTTGACACTCCTCTAACATTCCACGTGGCTAATTTCAACGTATCCATATTCCAAATCGTTTTTGTGTAGCAATCCTATTTTTTATTGTCCTTAATTCCGGTCCGATTTCCGAGGCTATTTGTGAGTTTGTCAGTGATCTGATTGATCCCCTGCCGCGTTACGAGCTCTGCGCAGGTTAAGTCCAAAGGTGGGAGCGCCACCTTACTGCATCTGGACTCACAGGATTTTTATAGGGTTTACTCCCCTAGACAAGTTTCTTCCACCACAGCTAAAGAGTCTTATCTACCCGAGAAAAGATTTGAAAGAAAGTAAAACAAGGATGGGCCAAGGGAGGCCGACAGAAGGAAAAGGAAGAAAGATGGCACAAAGCTAAGTCAGTATAAATATTACCATTCTAGTATTAAAAGCTCCAAAGCTGAATAAGAAAGGATAGGAGTGAGGGGGAAGAAGGGCTTTGAAAGAGGAGTCCCTTTTAGTCGCCCTCTTACGACAAGCAGGGATACTGTGAGTGTATTCAGGCATCGTTCAAATCATATAGTCCGGTGACCGACTCTGTTCCCCCACCCATCAGGGTAGAGTTTGATATTAATTTCAATATTTGTATAACCTTTTGACGAGCTAGCTTTTTAGAATCTTGTTTCACTTGAAGCACTAAGGGCGCCCTAGATAGTATTTTTCCTTGTAACTGTAACTCACATGCCGAAATTCACAAGATGATGATGGTGATTCAAATTTCCCCAACGTCTTGGGTTTCTGGTGGCTGAAGTCGTCCTCTCCAAGGGAATAATAAATATCTTATGACTTACGCCTTAATACGGCCTCACTAAATCTTATGAAAATTATTTATTGAATTCAAACTTAAATCTTTCAAACGTACAATAATTATTAACAAAAAAAGGACTTGTGCTCTATAAAATTAGTGGCGTTCCATGGTGACATCTGGCGAGCAAGGGGCTCTGGGTGGATCCCTATTCTCTACGATCATACTTCCTATTCCAATTTGCATATTATTTAAATATTCAACTACTATGCCATTATGTAATTAAATAGTCCGTGTCAATCTGCGAGGCTATTACTATATCTTATGTTTTATATTCTATAATTACTCAGATTACATCCGGTACATGAACTGAGTAGTGATCATTTATATAAATTCGTAGGGTTATATTTGAATCGACTTGTTATTACCACCAATCAGCCACTGCAATTTGATTGTCTCATCTAAAATTACAAATGTATCCATGCACCTGATAGAATATATACACTTCCTTAATATTTTCATTTATTTTATGTATTTTGTACTGCTAATTTCACACAATAAATTTTTTTAAGTTTATTAATTTGTTTCCCATTTACAATAACATGCCATGTGGTTACCAAATCCTCTGGTTGATTGCTATTTGTTTACACTAAAATATTGGCCAAAGGTGTTTGGCTAATTTCAATTATAAGGCTTGATCGATTATTTAGGTTGCCGACCAGTAAGTATTATAGCCTAACTCAAATTTCATCATTTATATACTTCCATAATAGCCTAATAATTCTTTTCTATGTGGCTGTTCTAATTGTAGCCAGGATACCCGTTATTATCTAATCTCTCACTTGTTGATATCGCACCAGCGATAGCAGAGCAGCTGTTTGCTAGAGACCTTATAAATCTTTTCATTAAGCGATTTTGCTTGCTATTCAAGATAATTTGTTATAGGTGTATCGAATTTATTACCCAGATATAATACATGTCCAAAGTGTAGGAGCCAAAAATCGGAAAAATCCTACATCAGTACACAAGTTCTGAGAGCATTAGAACGTGAGGGGTCGGTAAAGAAAGAAAATTGTACACATAAGGTGATACTCGCTGATGGAAGGCTGCTCTCCTCTCGATAAAAGTTTCAATCCATTGAAATAGAAAATTTCTCTGTTTCTTCCAGGCTGTATTGATTGAAGGCCTCAAGCCTGACGTGTTGTTAGGAGTGTCATTCATGATTAAGCATGTCATGTTATTCTTTATAGTAAATAACAATTAGCCTCCTGCTTGGCATCAAATGGTAGAGCATGAGAAATATTTCAATTATTATAAAATCTGATCGTGGTTTTACTAGGATAAAGTCTCATAAAAATCTTTATTGACCCAGATATGAGCTTCCACAATAATACTGATAATTTAAAAAATATATATATATATAAAACTTATATCCTACAGTATGGAGAATAAAAATAAATCGTACACCATGAAAATTTGATACATATATTAACAAATATCTCAAAAATAAATCAAAGCAAAAATATATAGAGCGACAGAAATATATAATATAAGACAAAACAATAATCAAAATCATAAAATATCACAGTTAATACTATTCTTTAGGTTCTATAGCACGAAATGTTACCATGTGCTTTCATTTCATGATCATATGCATTTATTTGCATGTAGCTTCAATATCAACTTGCTGATATTTGTCAACTTAGACGATTCTATTTTGTATATTAGTTTCTCAAATCAGCATGATAAATTGACAACTAATAATCCAAATATATATATATTAATTCTATGGTTTCCAAAGATCTCTTCATAATAAATATTTTTATCTCAGGGTGCAAGATTCGGCACCTGATGGAAAGATAGATCATTCATCTAGTGATCAGAGCTACATTATATTATCGCAATATATTGCAGAAATTAATGATCATATGAATATTGTATTAACAGCCTAGAACTTAGTACTTTGGATTGATGGATCTTTTGATATATGGATTGATTCGTTACTATCTAATAAAATACCTTTATACTATCTTCATTGCACAGTATTTTTACCAATTTCTCAATTATAAAACCTTTCGATGCGCTAGCTTTGATTCTTTGTAATTTCGAAGCACTAGGGCGCCCTATCACTATTCAATATTTTTCAATCACGTGCTGGAATTTTCTATGAGCGCTGATGTCGATCCAAACTCCTGGTGGTCATGGGTTATTTTTGTAGCCTGAGTCGTCTCTTCCAAGGGGTTAAAATTATTTAAATGACTTCTGCTTCATTAGCATCACAAAGTCTTATGAAAAAATTTAGAATTCGATTCACTTTAAGCTATCAAAGGTTAGGTAAGATATAACGCTCTAAAATTTTTTGTGACGTCTCATGGTTCGGTTGGCAGGCATGTCGAAGTTCTCTTTTCTAATTCACAATTTTTCATTTCCGATTTCAAATTTACATGAAATTTAAATACTCTGTTCCTCCGCCATTCATGTCTCGAATAGACCGTACCAAACTATTAAATTATTACTTATGTTACATCTTTAATAATTCATTTGCCTTCGGGCCATATCCAAAACATACGGCACATAATAATTTAAAAACTCTTATCATTTGTAGAATATATACAATATATTTGAATCGGTTCACTATTGCCGCCTATCAATTGCCACTATTTGATTGGTGATGCAAATTATTATAGTATTAATGCGCCTAGTAACCTCCTACTTCCTTATCATTCAATTATTTTTGTTGGTTTTTTAATATGCTTTTTACATGCAAAGTAATTTTTTACAGATTAAGATTGATTTTCTATTCAACAATTAGCCATGTGAACCTTTGGTTCCTCAAGTTGAATACTGTTCCGCTACAATAAGTTTCTGTCAAGGTGTTTGGTCAGATTCTATGTTATGCGACTCGGTCGATCATTAGGTCGCCGATCAGTAGATGTTTTACGCCTAACCTCAAATTTTCAACATCTTATAATATTATACAGTACAAAAATTATTTTCATTCCTATTCGGCTGTTGTACAATGTAGCTATGATGCCTGATATTATCTAATCTTTAACATTATCATCTTTGGCGATATAGCCTATTATTCCACTTAGACCTATAATTTCTTCAATAGGAACTTTTTATTTTCCATCCAATTTTCAATACATTACAAGCATAATTCAACTATCAATATGGAGCATAATAAAGTAGAATGGAACCAGAGATAGTGAGAGCTATGCGCGGTAGTAAGAGTCCAGCGAATACTTCTAAGGTGTCGACTGTAGCTGCCGTAGACCAAGTAGGGAGGTCGGAGATTATGGGGTGTGCATGCACGTAGGAGTAGAGGGGGTGGACCTGAATGCCGTGATAGGACACCTCATCTAAAAAGTCGTATGTTTTCTAGCAAGATTCAAAACGTCTTGGAGATAGAAGGAGAGACCGCTATACCAGTCACTGTATGTGGCAAGACGTTATAAGTGGCAAGTGTCTGTTGTCCAGGTAGTGAGCCTCGTATGATTTTTAGGAGTGGAAAATCTGCTTAAGATGGGAGCTGTATTAGAATGCAACCCCAGGGGGTCCGATTACAAAGTAGGAAGGGGAAGGTAGGTTATCAGTTGTCTCTGAGCAGGAGAGTTCGATAATTTTCTGGAAGAAGAATCCGGAAATTCTCTTCACTCCCAGGACGGACCCATATCTTGAAACATCAAATGAAACTCCAGGAAGGTGTTTGAACCCTTCAGGCTTCGTCCCTATCCAAGGACCCTATCATGCAAAAAGTGATCGATGAGGAAGTCGATACAATGCGTGAACAGGGAGTTATAGAACCCAGCTGTGGCTTGTGGAGTTCCCTATCGTATTAGTAAGATAATCGATGTGAAAATGAGGTTCTGTATTGATTTTCGTAAACTTAATTCTGTGGACTCATAGAGGTGCTCACCCCCATCCAAACATGACTGTTATTTCAGACAGGCTTCGCGAGCTAAGTATATTCTACATTGATCTGAAGAGTGGTTATGGCAAGTTCCATTAGATAGGAAAGTAAAGAATTGACTGCTTTCATAGTGCCGGGCAGAGGTCTATTTCAATTTAAGTGATGCCTTCCGGCTTACACTCAGCTGGTGCCACCTTTCAACATTTGCTAGATCAGGTGATAGGACCTAACTCGAACCGTATGCGTTCCCATACTTAGACGATGTGGTGGTATTAGGGGATACTCTTGAATCTCATAGAGAACATCTCGCAGAGGTTTTCCAGAGGTAAAGAGGCAGGTCCAATTATGAATAAAGATGAGTGCAGTTTTCTGAAACTGAGCTAATACTTAGGTCACTTGTGACAGAGCAAAGCCTCTGGACCGACCCGGAACGATTAGGGCTGTTAGAGATTTCTACCCCGCAGCGTGTTAAGTCTCTCAGGAGCTTCCTAGGGTTAGCCTCCTGGTACCGTAGGTTCGTCCCTAATTTTTCAGAGCTAGCAAATCCTGTACATCGTTTGTTAAAGTTGGAGGTGAATGGCAGTGGGGAGAAGAGAAGGGAACGGCATTTCAGGAAATCGAAGATGCTTCAAACTGTGCCAGTATTAACCTATCCCCATTTTGAGTTGCCCTTCGTGATTCGACCGATGCCTCCGAGAAGGATTAGGACTTCTTGACTCAGGAGATTAATGGAGAGGAGAAGTTATTGCTTATGAGAGTAGGGTTTAAGATGGTCCCGAGGTCTGATATACCACAACCGAGAAAGAGTGTCTCGCTGTGAAACATGCCCTGAAAAATGTAAAAGAATGTGGAATGTTACGATTACTGTGATTACCGACCATTAGTCCTTGAAGTGGTTGCATGCATTCCCCATCACACTGGTCGTTTAGCGCAATGGGTATAGAAATGCAACAATATAATTTGAAAATCACATAGAGGAGAGGGAAAATCAACATAAGTTCCAGATGTTACTCTCACGCACCCCCTGTAAGGAGGAGCTCGCTTTGGGGGAAACAAACTCTAAGGTGGGGTGGCCCTCTATCGCTATTAGTCGAGAGAACAATGATAGCTGGGTAAGAAAATTTAAATCATTACTGATTGCAGATCCCGAGCATTCCCCAGTTAGAGATGGTTTGTTTTATAGACATATTGGCTTAGGAGGCAGCTCCAGAAGAGCAGAGTGCTGAGGGTGGAAGCTTTGTGTCCTAGAACACTAATGTTTTTTCCACCCCCCCATATTCTCCTAGTTGTAATCCTACTGAAAGAGTAACCGTGTACTCAAAACTATGATGAAAATCTCTGTAGGAGAGACCACTTGGATTGGGACCAATATTTAAGAGAATTTTGTTTTGCGATGAATACACTATCCATCAAGGCACCCAATACTCCAGCTTATCTCAACTTCGGTAGGGAATTGAGAGCTCTGGGTGATCCACATTCGAGTCTCAGGACTATTCATGTACGCAGGGTTTTGAAAGTATGAGGCCACCTACAGAAAAATATTAAGGTTTAATTCAAACCAGGAGAAGTGTATGGATAATTGGATAGAGCATATAGGATGCTGGCTGTTGATAAATCTTCGGAGGCGATAGATGTTGAGTTATCCCCAGACAGTTGATATATAAGAGAGAACATTATTATCTTCAGGAGTAGACCAGTTTGCCGCTAAACTCGCCCCAAGGTTCTCAGGCCCCTGGGAGTTAGTTGAGATGTTGAGTCCTACTAACAGTAGTGAAGGTTAAAGTAGGAGAAAATAAATTAGTGACCGTTCATGTTAAAGACATTAAGTTTTTGCCCCCAGTTGGAGGAAGAGGAGGAGGAATCTAGCTCAGAAGAGCAGGCGACGCAAATCGTGTAAGTGGAGTGAAGCGCGGGCTGCCTATACTATGGTGAGGTCCACGTTATAATGCAGTGAAAAGATAGGAAAATAGCGATGCTGATTCTTGCATTGATTAATTATATTTCACACTGTAAAAAACATAATTGGCATCGTTGTGTGACCTAGAAAGGGATAGTACCACCGGCTTTGCGAATCATCAATCAAATTTCTTTATTCAAGTAGTTGCATATAAAAGACAAGCTTCATACATTGAATCGTCACAATCATAATAAACACAAAAAACGATAGTG
>NW_024090308.1:0-17542 GCF_014356525.2 Nilaparvata lugens
GAGGAACACTCATCCATCTGTTGGTTAAATGACGCAATCATACTTAGTTGAATTAGTTGAATTCAGTCGTTGATAGATTGAAGAGAGACGCATGTGGATGCCATCACATGCTCACAAGAAGTAGGAAGCCTAACCAATTTGACCGCAGTCAAATTCATTTCAATCTGTCAGTGTTCCTTATAAATTACATCTATGCTGACCGTTGAACTAATGCTGTCAGTTAATTTTAATGTGAATTGGACTTTGGATATTCAGTATTGATGTAATGGAAGGCGTTGATGTTGTATATGAGAGGTTCTGACAGATTAAAGTGAATTCAGTTAGTATTTTTATAGTCAGTATTGATGTAATGGAAAGTGTTGATGTTGTATATGGGAGATTCTGACAGTTCAAAGTGAATCTGAGTGGTGAGTGTAAGGGGTGTGACGGAAATGGCTGGCCCCTGGAATTGCCGACTATTAGTCAGTGTCCGTTTGAGGTTTGGTAATTTCTCAAGAAGAGGTTTTTGAGGCGCACCTCATCGCTCCATCACCTCTTCTCCTTCACTTCCATTCTTCTTATTAGTTTCCTTCTCCGTTTCCGATTTTCTCTCGCCTTCTTCGTCAGTATTCCTTCTTCTTCTATTTTTTCAAACTTCTTTATACTATCATTATTATTGTGTGGTTAAGAAGTTCCCTATACTTCTTACTTCGCTTTTAACCTCTTTTTTCACTTTTATGACTCTTATTATTCTTCTTCATTCTCACCCCTCTTTTTCTCTTTCTTTCCCTCCTTCTTTTCCCTTTCATTCTCATACTTTTCTCCTGCTTTCCTGTTCTCTCATTTGCTTCTTCTTCACCTCCTTCTCCTTCTTCTCATCCCTCCCTTTACCTTCATCTTCTTCTTCTTCTTCTTCTTCTTCTTCTTCTTCTTTTTCTTCTTCTTCTCCTTCTTCTTCTTCTTCTTCTTCTTCTTCTTCTTCTTCTTCTCTTCTTCTTCTTCTTCTTCTTCTTCTTCTTCTTCTTCTTCTTCTTCTTCTTCTTCTTCTTTTTCTTCTTCTTCTTCTTCTTCTTCTTCGTCTTCTTCTTCTTCTTCTTCTTCTTCTTCTTCTTCTTCTTCTTCTTCTTCTTCTTCTTCTTCTTCTTCTTCTTCTCTTCTTCTTCTTCTTTTTCTTTTTCTTCTTCTTCTTCTTCTTCTTCTTCTTCTTCTTCTTCTTCTTCTTTCTGCTCCTTCTTCTTCCTCCTCTTCTTCCTCTTCATCATCTTCTTCTTCTTATCCACCTTATCTACCTTATCTCCTTCTTCTCCACCGTGTTTTTGTCCTTCTTGTTCTTTTTATCGATCTTGCTCTTTTTGTTGTTCTTCTTCTTCTCCTTCTCCTGAACCTTCTTTTTCTTCATCTTATTTTCCATCTATCCCCTCTCGTCCCTCTTGACTCATTTCTCTTTCTCCTCTATCCTTTCTCTCATCTCTTCTTTTCTCCGGTTGTCCCTACGTGGAAACTGGAAAACATGTAAATATGATTCCAACTAACTTCTACACTATTTCTTTCTCTTCTGCTAATTCCATGCTTTGTTTTATATTCCTTCTATCTCTATCTTCTCCTGTCAAAAGCAATATGCTTGCAAAAAAAAGGATCTGAAGAATACTCTTGAAGCGCTACTACAACAAGCTTGAAAATTCAAACTCCGCCTAATAAAGATTTTTATTTCATTTTCATTTTTTTCAAATCAAGAACAGAGAAAGCAGACAGGCATTGAAATGAAAGTATTGCATTTCCCAGAAAAACATCTGGAAAAAATCGTATAAGTTGTAAAAAAACCGGGGCTAGACATCACTGCAATTTCCAATATTTCTTGATAAATGAACAAGTTGAAATTTGAAAGTTGAAAGTTGAGCTCTGTCCAACTTCCATGTCTGATACAGAGGGAAGAAAGAATTGAATCATCATCTCCTCTGTTTCCATCTTCCATGTCTGATGCAGAGGAGAAAAATCCTCAACATGAACACATGATTACATCAAAACAAATCCATGATCATAACACTTGAGCACAATAATCCATGAACACATTCCAGTTATGAAGAGCTCCACGCAACCAGGTATACGTGAAAAAATTGAAATTTTTAGGAGAGCGCCGTATTTCCAACTTTCATGTCTGATACAGAGGGAAGAAAGAATTGGATCCTCAACATGAACACATAAACACACCAAAACGAATCCATGAGCACAAAACTTGAACACAAGTGAATTCGACTGAGTCACTGTCAATGTTGAAGAACCGTTCCATAATTTCCATATTTCGTAATGGTATTGATGAATGAATAAATAAATGAATAATAATAATAATAATGATAATAAAACCTAGGGTATAATTCGAGAAAAGAGCTAGTTTCAATTCCCAGAATGTATGGATCACAGAGGAAATCCCTGAAGATTGGAAATGTGCTCTAATACACCCATTGCATAAAAAAGGAGATAAGACCGATGTGAACTATAGGGGTATTTCTCTTCTTGCTGTCGCCTATAAAATATTATCAGCTTTCTTCTTGAAAGAACCCAGAAACAACTAGACCCAAAATTTCAGATTTCCAAGCTGGATTTAGACCAAATCGTTCATGTCCAGAACAAATATTGAACTTGAAATTAATATCACAGATAAGAAAATTACGAAGTAAAGCCACAATATACGTATTTGTTGATTTTAAGAAAGCCTACGATTCAATCCACAGACCAACACTATTTAAAATTCTTGAAGAGAAAGGCCTGGATCAGAAAACTCGAAAAATCATAGAACAAACATTGACAAACACAACATCAAAATAAAATTTATGGGAGAACTTTCGAAGCCTTTTGAGATAAAGACTGGTGTTAGGCAAGGTGATGGATTATCACCACTGCTCTTCAACATAGTTCTTGATAGAGTAATGGAAGAATGGGAAAAGAAACTGAAGGAGGTGAACCACTGGAAGCCAATCTCGCTGGGAACCAAGAAAAATAATCTTCAAATTCCATACTTAGCTTTTGCAGACGACCTTGCTATAATGTCAGTTTCATTGGAAAGTGCAATAAAACAAATAGAAATTTTAAAAGAATGTGCTGAACAAGTAGGCTTACAAAATCATTTGAAAAAACTGTTTCACAACATCAAATATAGAAGTTACTAATTACAAACAAAATATGGAACAATTAAGAAGGTACCATACTTTAAATATCTTGGGGAAATTATATCAGAAAAACATGCACAAAATGAAAGGATACAGAAAGCTCGTAAAGGCCTAGGGCTAGTGCAATATATTTATAATAAGAGATGTATGTCTATCAATACCAAAATCAAACATTATAACGCAGTAATCAAGCCAACAATGTTGTATGCCAGCGAGACCCTAACACTTAGCAGAAAAACAGATACTGAAAATTTGAAAAAAGAAGAAAGGAAGATAATTAGAAAAATACTTGGACCAAGAAAGACCGAAGATGGTATAGACTACAGAAAACAGCCAAAGTTGAAGAATACTCTAACATAGAAGCAGACATCAGGAAAAGGCGCCTTAAATTTTATGGTCACATAATGAGGCTTCCAGATCACAGACTTACAAAAAGAATAGTAACATATGTAGCAACCCTAGTAATGGAGGTGCATGGATGAAAAACGTCAAGAAGGACTTAATACTTGCTAACATTAACAATGATGAAATATACAACAGGAACAGTTTCAGAGAAAAGGTTGAAAAATGGGAAGTTAAACCAGAGATGACTGTGCCAAGAGTGGGAACAAAATGGAGTGAAGCAAGGAAAGCGGAGTTCTCACTGAAAATGAAAAACTGGTGGATTGATAAAAAGAACAAGAAAAACAAAAAATGAACCAAATTTTGCTCAGCGTCTTCCATCTGGGAGCTTGACGGCTAATAATAATAATAATAATAATAATAATAATAATAATAATAATAATATTTCTCTGGATGTTGGACGGGACCCATCATAGGAGTTATGCATAAATTCAGGAAATTAGTATTATTGTTTCATACATTTTCAATAATATAACAATCTCAAGGTTTAGAAATGATACCTCACTAGATAATATATGTGTCGAGGTTATCATCAAATTAATACAAATTCATGCTACAACAGATAATACAAAAATTCCAAAAAAATCTAAAACTATATCTATTACCCTAAGCATCACCTAGTACAATGATACTAAACCGAGGTACTATTTTTCTACTATAATTACCTTATTCAAAAAGAATACTACTTAAATCTAAATCCTACTTACTATTAGTTCCTCACTACTTTATATCCCAATACTGAATAACCAATGTCTAATTTTCCTTTTGAAGTGCTATTGAAATTTTCCTCTCCTTTGATTTCTAATGGTATTCTATTAGATACTGTAGGCCCTAAATATCCTAGTGATCTTTGCCCAAATGCTGTATTCATTCTTGGTACTTCTTGGTTGTAACGTTCTCTTATTCTAGTATTATGGCTATGATTTATGATATGGTTCCTATTTTGATTTTTTTTCATATATCCTAATAACAACAAAATATACAATTGCCCAACGCTGAGTAACTTACTCTATTTTCTTTAAATAATCTACAGTTGGAAACCGGATTTCCCTGTTTCCATTATTTTCAAAATGCGTTTTTGAGTTTTAAATAATGGATCTATAAAACCTGAAGTTAGCTGCACCCCAAACTTACAGACCGTACCTTAAAAGAGATTCAACTAATGTTAAGTATACAGTTTTTAACATTTCTTTGTCTATGATACGCCTTAATTGATAGAATTTGTATATAAGCTTCCTTATTTTGGCAGTTGTATATGTTATGTGCTTGTTCCATTTCAATGAATAATCTACTATTATTCGTAAATGATGAAATAAAACACACATATTTTGTCAAATTCTACAATTTCATTCCACAAGTGAATCCTTGAACACAATAATAATTCATGAACACAAAAGTTTAACACAATTATTTATGAACAGATATCAGTTATAGAGAACTCTCCAACTAGGTATATTATACTGAGATTCATTCACCATATATATATTTCTATACTGAGAGTGTTGGCATTCGTTGTATGGGAAGCATCAATGTTACGAATAAGAAATGCTGACGATTTTATTTTATTAGTTATATTTTTACAAGAACACTGATTGGGAGAGAAAACTAAGGATACTCCTTGTACTATTCTCTCCCCAATTCAGATAACATTTTTTCAGTCCAAAATAGGGTACTTTACTAAACTATAGTAAACAATACTTTACTAAAATTTAGTCCATTTTCACTCAAAAACAACGAAAACTTACTAAGATTTTTAAATTTGACGGTTGAAAACAGAATTAAAAACGAAAATATCACACTAAAATCACCATAATGGAAAATTTGTGAGTAATTTTCAAATTTAGAGCTAGAAAAAACACAACTAACTATTCAGCACAGCTGATTACAGTTCATGATCCTCATGATTTGAAATGATCCTCATCATATTTCTCATATTTTCCCGAATAAACTACAACTTCAAATACAATACACAACTACAATATATTTACACACTACAACAACTACAATTTGCCACACTTTTTATAACCAATCAATCGCATCAAACGATACGATGGACAGATTTTCCAAAAGAAAATCCTCAGAATCCCGCTTACAAATTGCCACACTTTTATCACCAATAAAATCGTATCCAAACGATACGATGTACTGAATTTTCAAAAAGAAAATTCTCAGAATCACGCTCTCGTAGGTAATCCAGCTTTCCCGATAGAATTTTCCTTGATGAATCGACGTTCTATTCATGATGATTTGAACTAATCGACATTTTTATTCATGATGAATTTGAAACGCAATCGATCGTGTTTTTCCACTTAAATAGTCTTCCGTCACCATCGTCCATTTTTCTGAAGAAGGACAAAATTTCAAAACGTTCCGACAATCCTGGTACGCTACGATTAGTAATTATTTGTCCGCTAGTGTGTGTTAGCGATCGTTCCCGTTTTTGAAATAATGGATAGAATTCTTCTTCAATTCAGCGTTTATCGGCCGTTCCGTCTTTATCCGCCAATTCACGGTAATTCGCGCGAATAATTGCCTGAAAGATTTACTGCTCCACATACTCGTACATAGACTGGATAAAATTTTGTATGGGGCCATTTGTTACGAGGGCTCTATTCTGAACGAATGAAAAAAAATCTTCTACCGATATTTCTTGTGTTTTCCATTCATATGAGATTAATATTGCTATCGTTCAATATTGTATTGTTTTATCAATCGTCACTAGAGATGTATTCAGAATATTTTTGCTGTGATAATCAGAATATTCTTGCTGTAATAATCAGAATATTCTTGCTGTAATAATCAGGATATTCTTGCTGTAATAATCAGAATTCTTGCTGTAATAATCAGAACTATTCTTGCTGTAATAATCAGGATATTCTTGCTGTAATAATCAGAATATTCTTGCTGTGAAATCAGAATATTTTTCGCTGTGGAGGTTTATTATCATTCTAGATACCCAATATTATTGAAAAAATCTCAAGAGCTCCTTGATTTATTCATCTTCAACATACATTATACAGAACACCCTTCTTTTTAGGGTTACTGAGCATTGAAACACAATTGAAAACTATGAATAGTACACTTCATTTTCCTATTCTTTCTTGAAGAGTTAAAACTCTAGTAGTGTTGCTTGCCAATGTTCTTATTGTCTTTAATGTCTAACACGCAGATTGTGTCCTGGAAGTTCTTTGATGAGGGGGGAGGACTGAGAATCAAATCTTAGGGGAATCTAAAAAAAGTCAGCATTTTTTTTTTTTTTTCATTTTCTTTGAATTTTCCAATTTCAGGGAGGGGGTGCCCACCCACCCATTGCCTATGGGCAATGGGTTACCCCTGATAATATTATCGATAAATATTTATTGTTCGAAATTTCTCATCGATTCAAAAGTAGGCCTAGATTCTGAAAACGTATTTCATCCATGCATTTCTCAGTATTTCTTCAAAGTGTTTCTTAGTAGATTTTTTCCCAAGCTTGGTAGAATATTCCCTGAAGGAGTCCTAATTCCTTCAATATATTCATCCACTGGAAGATAGAGTGAGAGGGGTGAGAGAGAGAGAGAGAGAGAGAGAGAGAGAGAGAGAGAGAGAGGGAAGTGACGGGACTCTAGCCTGTCATAATACGACTTATTCAAAGGTATTAACAGGGGAGTATTCCATCATAGCCTACAGCCGGCATGCAACCGGCACTAATATAATAATATAGGCTGGAGAACACACAACAGCACAAATATAATACCAGCCTAATGCCAGAATTATGTCTCACAATGTGCAATGTGCTCAACTCTACCATTAATGTTTTGTTTGTGGGTAGTGAGACGTACTTTACCCTTCCTGTTCTATTTGTTGTGGAATTCGTGGAGATGGATGTCTGTCTGTATCTGTCAATCTTCATTTTTTTTTTGCATCACTTCCCTTTATTTTTGTTTTTATGCTATACTTCTACTCTCAATTTCTTTAAAAATTTTTCACTTTCTCTTCTGGAGAATTGCTTTTGAATGCCATGTTTTGGATTTATTTATCTCTAACCGATCTTCTTCTCCTTCGTCTTCTTCTTCTTTTTTCATCATTCTTATCTTATTCTTCTCCTTGTCATCCTTCTTTTCTCTTCTTCTTCTCTTTTCTCCTCTTCTCTTTCCCAGTCTCCTTTTTCTTCTACTTTTCTTCTCTCTTTCTTCTTCTTTCGTCTTCTTTATTTCCCAGTTCTTTCTTCTTTTCCATCTTATCTTTCTTCTACTGTCTTCTTCTTCTTCTTCTTCTTCTTCTTCTTCTTCTTCTTCTTTTTTCCATTATCCTCTCCAGGTATCGTTCTTCTCCTCTCCTTCTTTAAGAAAAACCATTCTCCCTCTTTTTAATTTCAAAATGTTTGTCATTATTCAGAAAACACTAATCTCATAGTACCCCATTTTGAAAAGAGTACTATGGGATTTTTTTCAACTGAAGAATCAAGTAGCCCTAATGAAATACAATGATTACAGGAGAGTTATATAGAAACGATTATAGTATAATCAAAAAGATTATTGAGTAATAAGTTATAAGGAGCTCAATATGATTTTTATATAGCCACCTTACAAATTCCTTAATGAAGTCTCCATAGACTGTTACCACTGAACAGTAGCTGCTTGTAATCAAGATCAGATCCAAATGTCAGTATCCCTATGAATAACTTCAACAGTCTCTATTCTATCAACGGACTGTTGTTAACTGAATCTCATCGGAGTTATCAAGATTTTATCCAAGACTCAACAGTCAGTATTACTCATAATAACTTCAACAGTCTCCCATCCAATCAATGCTGACTGTTCCATGTTAATTCTATGGAGTTATCTAGATTTTATCCAAGACTCAACAGTCAGTATTACTCATAAATAACTTCAACAGTCTCCCATTCAATCAATGCTGACTGTTCCATGTTAATTCTATCGGAGTTATCTAGATTCTATCCAAGACTCAACAGTCAGTATTACTCATAAATAACTTCAACAGTCTCCCATCCAATCAATGCTGACTGTTCCATGTTAATTCTATTGGAGTTATCTAGATTTTATCCAAGACTCAACAGTCAGTATTACTCATAAATAACTTCAACAGTCTCCCATTCAATCAATGCTGACTGTTCCATGTTAATTCTATCGGAGTTATCTAGATTCTATCCAAGACTCAACAGTAGGCCTAGATTCTGAAAACGTATTTCATCCATGCATTTCTCAGTATTCTTCAAAGTGTTTCTTAGTAGATTTTTTCCCAAGCTTGGTAGAATATTCCCTGAAGGAGTCCTAATTCCTTCAATATATTCATCCACTGGAAGATAGAGTGAGAGGGGTGAGAGAGAGAGAGAGAGAGAGAGAGAGAGAGAGAGAGAGAGAGGAAGTGAACGAGGACTCTTAGCCTGTCATAATACGACTATTCAAAGGTTTTAACGGGGAGTATTCCATCATAGCCTACAGCGGCATGCAACCGGCACTAAATAATAATATAGGCTGGAGAACACACACAACAGCACAAATATAATACCAGCCTAATGCCAGAATTATGTCTCACAATGTGCAATGTGCTCAACTCTACCCATTAATGTTTTGTTTGTGGGTAGTGAGACGTACTTTACCCTTCCTGTTATCTGTATTTGTTGTGTGAATTCGTGGAGAGATGTCTGTCTGTATCTGTCAATCTTCATTTTATTTTTTTGCATCACTTCCCTTTATTTTTGTTTTTAATGCTATACTTCTACTCTCAATTTTCTTTAAAATTTTTCACTTTCTCTTCTGGAGAATATGCTTTTGAATGCCATGTTTTGGATTTATTTATCTCTAACCGATCTTCTTCTC
The DNA here is from genome assembly GCF_014356525.2 of Nilaparvata lugens. Lineage (NCBI taxonomy): Eukaryota > Metazoa > Arthropoda > Insecta > Hemiptera > Delphacidae > Nilaparvata > Nilaparvata lugens. Next base: position 9,368 of record NW_024090308.1, read on the forward strand.
CTTCGTCTTCTTCTTCTCTTCTTCTTCTTCTTCTTCTTCTTCTTTTCTTCTTCTTCTTCTTCTTCTTCTTCTTCTTCTTCTTCTTCTTCTTCTTCTTCTTCTTCTTCTTCTTCTTCTTCTTCTTCTTCTTCTTCTTCTTCTTCTTCTTCTTCTTCTTCTTCTTCTTTTCTTCTTCTTCTTCTTCTTCTCTTCTTCTTCTTTTCTTCTTCTTCTTCTTCTTCTTCTTTTTTCCATTATTCCTCCCAGGTATCGTTTATCTCCTCTCCTTCTTTAAGAAAAACTCATTTCTCCCTCTTTTTAATTTCAAAATGTTTGTCATATTATTCAGAAAACACTAATCTCATAGTACCCCATTTTGAAAAGAGTACTATGGGATTTTTTCAACTGAAGAATCAAGTAGCCCTAATGAAATACATAATGATTACAGGAGAGTTATATAGAAACGATTATAGTATAATCAAAAAGATTATTGAGTTAATAAGTTTATAAGGAGCTCAATATGATTTTATAATAGCCCACCTTACAAATTCCTTAATGAAGTCTCCATAGACTGTTACCACTGAACAGTAGCTGCTTGTAATCAAGATCAGATCCAAATGTCAGTATCCCTTATGAATAACTTCAACAGTCTTCTATTCTATCAACGCTGACTGTTGTTAACTGAATCTCATCGGAGTTATCAAGATTTTATCCAAGACTCAACAGTCAGTATTACTCATAAATAACTTCAACAGTCTCCCATCCAATCAATGCTGACTGTTCCATGTTAATTCTATTGGAGTTATCTAGATTTTATCCAAGACTCAACAGTCAGTATTACTCATAAATAACTTCAACAGTCTCCCATTCAATCAATGCTGACTGTTCCATGTTAATTCTATCGGAGTTATCTAGATTCTATCCAAGACTCAACAGTCAGTATTACTCATAAATAACTTCAACAGTCTCCCATCCAATCAACGCTGACTGTTCCATGTTAATTCTATTGGAGTTATCTAGATTCTATCCAAGACTCAACAGTCAGTATTACTCATAAATAACTTCAACAGTCTCCCATCCAATCAACGCTGACTGTTCCATGTTAATTCTATCGGAGTTATCTAGATTCTATCCAAGACTCAACAGTCAGTATTACTCATAAATAACTTCAACAGTCTCCCATCCAATCAACGCTGACTGTTCCAAGTTAATTCTATTGGAGTTATCTAGATTTTATCCAAGACTCAACAGTCAGTATTACTCATAAATAACTTCAACAGTCTCCCATCCAATCAATGCTGACTGTTCCATGTTAATTCTATCGGAGTTATCTAGATTCTATCCAAGACTCAACAGTCAGTATTACTCATAAATAACTTCAACAGTCTCCCATCCAATCAACGCTGACTGTTCCATGTTAATTCTATGGAGTTATCTAGATTCTATCCAAGACTCAACAGTCAGTATTCCTCATAGATAACTTCAACAGTCTCCCATCCAATCAACGCTGACTGTTCCATGTTAATTCTATCGGAGTTATCTAGATTCTATCCAAGACTCAACAGTCAGTATTACTCATAAATAACTTCAACAGTCTCCCATCCAATCAACGCTGACTGTTCCATGTTAATTCTATTGGAGTTATCTAGATTCTATCCAAGACTCAACAGTCAGTATTACTCATAAATAACTTCAACAGTCTCCCATCCAATCAATGCTGACTGTTCCAAGTTAATTCTATTGGAGTTATCTAGATTTTATCCAAGACTCAACAGTCAGTATTACTCATAAATAACTTCAACAGTCTCCCATCCAATCAACGCTGACTGTTCCATGTTAATTCTATTGGAGTTATCTAGATTCTATCCAAGACTTAACTGTCAGTATTCCTCATAGATAACTTCAACAGTCTCCCATCCAATCAACGCTGACTGTTGTTAACTGAATCTCATCGGAGTTATCAAGATTTTATCCAAGACTCAACAGTCAGTATTACTCATAAATAACTTCAACAGTCTCCCATCCAATCAATGCTGACTGTTCCATGTTAATTCTATTGGAGTTATCTAGATTCTATCCAAGACTCAACTGTCAGTATTCCTCATAGATAACTTCAACAGTCTCCCATCCAATCAACGCTGTCTGTTCCAAGTTAATTCTATCGGAGTTATCTAGATTTTATCCAAGACTCAACAGTCAGTATTACTCATAGATAACTTCAACAGTCTCCCATCCAATCAACGCTGACTGTTCCATGTTAATTCTATCGGAGTTATCTAGATTTTATCCAAGACTCAACAGTCAGTATTCCTCATAATAACTTCAACAGTCTCCCATCAATCAATGCTGACTGTTCCATGTTAATTCTATTGGAGTTATCTAGATTCTATCCAAGACTTAACTGTCAGTATTCCTCATAGATAACTTCAACAGTCTCCCATCCAATCAACGCTGACTGTTGTTAACTGAATCTCATCGGAGTTATCAAGATTTTATCCAAGACTCAACAGTCAGTATTACTCATAAATAACTTCAACAGTCTCCATCCAATCAACGCTGACTGTTCCAAGTTAATTCTATTGGAGTTATCTAGATTCTATCCAAGACTCAACTGTCAGTATTCCTCATAGATAACTTCAACAGTCTCCCATCCAATCAACGCTGTCTGTTCCAAGTTAATTCTATCGGAGTTATCTAGATTTTATCCAAGACTCAACAGTCAGTATTACTCATAAATAACTTCAACAGTCTCCCATCCAATCAACGCTGACTGTTCCAGTTAATTCTATTGGAGTTATCTAGATTTTATCCAAGACTCAACTGTCAGTATTCCTCATAGATAACTTCAACAGTCTCCCATCCAATCAACGCTGTCTGTTCCAAGTTAATTCTATTGGAGTTATCTAGATTTTATCCAAGACTCAACTGTCAGTATTCCTCATAGATAACTTCAACAGTCTCCCATCCAATCAACGCTGTCTGTTCCAAGTTAATTCTATCGGAGTTATCTAGATTTTATCCAAGACTCAACAGTCAGTATTCCTCATAGATAACTTCAACAGTCTCCCATCCAATCAACGCTGTCTGTTCCAAGTTAATTCTATCGGAGTTATCTAGATTTTATCCAAGACTCAACTGTCAGTATTCCTCATAGATAACTTCAACAGTCTCCCATCCAATCAACGCTGTCTGTTCCAAGTTAATTCTATCGGAGTTATCTAGATTTTATCCAAGACTCAACTGTCAGTATTCCTCATAGATAACTTCAACAGTCTCCCATCCAATCAACGCTGTCTGTTCCAAGTTAATTCTATTGGAGTTATCTAGATTTTATCCAAGACTCAACTGTCAGTATTCCTCATAGATAACTTCAACAGTCTCCCATCCAATCAACGCTGTCTGTTCCAAGTTAATTCTATCGGAGTTATCTAGATTTTATCCAAGACTCAACTGTCAGTATTCCTCATAGATAACTTCAACAGTCTCCCATCCAATCAACGCTGTCTGTTCCAAGTTAATTATATCGGAGTTATCTAGATTTTATCCAAGACTCAACTGTCAGTATTCCTCATAGATAACTTCAACAGTCTCCCATCCAATCAACGCTGTCTGTTCCAAGTTAATTCTATTGGAGTTATCTAGATTTTATCCAAGACTCAACTGTCAGTATTCCTCATAGATAACTTCAACAGTCTCCCATCCAATCAACGCTGTCTGTTCCAAGTTAATTCTATCGGAGTTATCTAGATTTTATCCAAGACTCAACAGTCAGTATTCCTCATAGATAACTTCAACAGTCTCCCATCCAATCAACGCTGTCTGTTCTAAGTTAATTCTATTGGAGTTATCTAGATTTTATCCAAGACTCAACTGTCAGTATTCAAGTTAATTCTATTGGAGTTATCTAGATTTTATCCAAGACTCAACTGTCAGTATTCTCATAGATAACTTCAACAGTCTCCCATCCAATCAACGCTGTCTGTTCCAAGTTAATTCTATCGGAGTTATCTAGATTTTATCCAAGACTCAACTGTCAGTATTCCTCATAGATAACTTCAACAGTCTCCCATCCAATCAACGCTGTCTGTTCCAAGTTAATTCTATCGGAGTTATCTAGATTTTATCCAAGACTCAACTGTCAGTATTCCTCATAGATAACTTCAACAGTCTCCCATCCAATCAACGCTGTCTGTTCCAAGTTAATTCTATCGGAGTTATCTAGATTTTATCCAAGACTCAACTGTCAGTATTCCTCATAGATAACTTCAACAGTCTCCCATCCAATCAACGCTGTCTGTTCCAAGTTAATTCTATCGGAGTTATCTAGATTTTATCCAAGACTCAACTGTCAGTATTCCTCATAGATAACTTCACAGTCTCCCATCCAATCAACGCTGTCTGTTCCAAGTTAATTCTATCGGAGTTATCTAGATTTTATCCAAGACTCAACTGTCAGTATTCCTCATAGATAACTTCAACAGTCTCCCATCCAATCAACGCTGTCTGTTTTGGAGTTATCTAGATTTTATCCAAGACTCAACTGTCAGTATTCCTCATAGATAACTTCAACAGTCTCCCATCCAATCAACGCTGTCTGTTCCAAGTTAATTCTATTGGAGTTATCTAGATTTTATCCAAGACTCAACTGTCAGTATTCCTCATAGATAACTTCAACAGTCTCCCATCCAATCAACGCTGACTGTTCAAAGTTAATTCTATTGGAGTTATCTAGATTTTATCCAAGACTCAACTGTCAGTATTCCTCATAGATAACTTCAACAGTCTCCATCCAATCAACGCTGTCTGTTCCAAGTTAATTCTATTGGAGTTATCTAGATTTTATCCAAGACTCAACTGTCAGTATTCCTCATAGATAACTTCAACAGTCTCCCATCCAATCAATGCTGACTGTTCAAGTTAATTCTATTGGAGTTATCTAGATTTTATCCAAGACTCAACTGTCAGTATTCCTCATAGATAACTTCAACAGTCTCCCATCCAATCAACGCTGTCTGTTCCAAGTTAATTCTATTGGAGTTATCTAGATTTTATCCAAGACTCAACTGTCAGTATTACTCATAAATAACTTCAACAGTCTCCCATCCAATCAACGCTGACTGTTCAAAGTTAATTCTATTGGAGTTATCTAGATTTTATCCAAGACTCAACTGTCAGTATTCCTCATAGATAACTTCAACAGTCTCCCATCCAATCAACGCTGACTGTTCAAGTTAATTCTATTGGAGTTATCTAGATTTTATCCAAGACTCAACTGTCAGTATTCCTCATAGATAACTTCAACAGTCTCCCATCCAATCAACGCTGTCTGTTCCAAGTTAATTCTATTGGAGTTATCTAGATTTTATCCAAGACTCAACTGTCAGTATTCCTCATAGATAACTTCAACAGTCTTCCTCATAGATAACTTCAACAGTCTCCCATCCAATCAACGCTGTCTGTTCCAAGTTAATTCTATTGGAGTTATCTAGATTTTATCCAAGACTCAACTGTCAGTATTCCTCATAAATAACTTCAACAGTCTCCCATCCAATCAACGCTGACTGTTCCAAGTTAATTCTATCGGAGTTATCTAGATTTTATCCAAGACTCAACAGTCAGTATTACTCATATTTTATCCAAGACTCAACTGTCAGTATTCTCATAGATAACTTCAACAGTCTCCCATCCATCAACGCTGACTGTTCCAAGTTAATTCTATGGAGTTATCTAGATTTTATCCAAGACTCAACTGTCAGTATTCTCATAGATAACTTCAACAGTCTCCCATCCAATCAACGCTGACTGTTCAAGTTAATTCTATTGGAGTTATCTAGATTTTATCCAAGACTCAACTGTCAGTATTCCTCATAGATAACTTCAACAGTCTCCCATCCAATCAACGCTGACTGTTCAAAGTTAATTCTATTGGAGTTATCTAGATTTTATCCAAGACTCAACTGTCAGTATTCCTCATAGATAACTTCAACAGTCTCCCATCCAATCAATGCTGACTGTTCAAAGTTAATTCTATTGGAGTATCTAGATTTTATCAAGACTCAACTGTCAGTATCCTCATAGATAACTTCAACAGTCTCCCATCCATCAACGCTGTCTGTTCAAGTTAATTCTATTGGAGTTATCTAGATTTTATCCAAGACTCAACTGTCAGTATCCTCATAGATAACTTCAACAGTCTCCCATCAATCAACGCTGTCTGTTCAAGTTAATTCTATTGGAGTTATCTAGATTTTATCCAAGACTCAACTGTCAGTATTCTCATAGATAACTTCACAGTCTCCCATCCAATCAACGCTGTCTGTTCCAGTTAATTCTATTGGAGTATCTGCATGATGGAATTCAGCACATTACGTATTAAATTCTATATTTCCTCTCTTGTTTTCCAACGTTCTCCTTGATACTTAGAATTGTTGTAGACGCAAAATCATCATAAAAATCAGATAACGTCCATTCTATTGCTGAGTCTTTCTACTTTGGATTGAGGGAATTTTCCTGTATTCTGTCTTTGTTAGTTGTATTCCTTTCTCGTTCTATTGAGGGAAATTTATGGCATCCCCACCACATGCTTTGTGTATTAGTATTTTTTATTGGCTTCATTGCTCGGCCTGATACCTATTTTTGAGCCTGATTCGGTCGACTTGGAGACTTGAACGAGAGACCGCTTTTAGATTCTGTGGAGTACAGACATGTTTTCTTAGTTTAATTATTTGTTGGCCTGATTGAATCATGTCTTTTCCAGACAGTTTTTCATTCTCTCCTGGAGAATAAAGTTATTTATTGTTATTGGAAATCATTTTTCCGATGAGTTTTGAAATCGCTAATCTTTTTATTAAATTATTAATGGCGTAGTAAATTTCCATTCAGAGCGTTTGACTGCTGCATTTATTAATATGTTAGGCTATTAGTAACAGTCGAAAACCCATTAAAAAGTTTTTTTTGTGTGTGTGTGTATTCTTGAATACTCGAGGATCAAGCTGTAAAAATGCCTTGCTGTCAAACGAGGGCTTACGAATTCGCCGACCGAGATGCCCGGTGATATCGGACATCTGACCTTGCCGTGCCGGGCTAAAAGACGATCTTCGATCTGACGCCACTAACCCGATGCCTGAAGGCCATCACCCTTCATCCTCATCCATCACCCTTTGGACACCGGACTCGAGGACGACAGATCTTAGATAAGTTCTTGATACCCCCCACTACAATATCAGATGTGCCCCCGTAAATTTGGTCTCTAAAGACATGTGTTGATTTCTTAAAAACAGATTGATTATTTGATTATTCATGTAAAGATGTATTTTATAATATTTTCTATATTATTTCCATTATTATAAGAGCAGTCAGTCAACCGCATATCTATGTTCTTATTTCCAAGACCCTCAGACCACTAGAATTAGGATCACATTATTGACCAGATACAAATCCGCAGACCTCAGGGCCTAGCACAATTTCATCAACTAAACCTTCTCCGACAAAATAATTTGCCACCAGGAGATCGGTTTCAGTTATAGAGTCCAGTTATTCTACTCTTACACAATATTACATAGTCTTTGGGAAAATGTTCTGCAAAATGCCGCGAGATTACTCCTTTATTCTTTTGAAATCATGTCACATTATGAACATTGAGAAACATTCCATTGAAATCAAATATTAAACTGGCCCAACATAGTTATTATTGAGACAAGGTCACGCAAATCACATGTGAATTCACCCGAGACTAAGACAGTTGCAGTCCTTGATTGAAGTTTCAGTTTTTAAAAGATTGTCTGTGGTAGACGAGGGTGAGAGACCTGATTCTGGGAAAATCCAGAAACAAAAAAAAAGATCATTTTGGGGAAAAAATCTTCAATCATAGACAGGATCTAGTTCGTAATTTGAAATAATTATTGTTGATACTGGCTGCAAGGACTCCAAATTCACTGTCACAACCAGTAACATAATTTATTGAGATATTGGGATATGAGTATTTCTACATACTATCCTAGTGTACTTGATATACATTACCTTTCAGTACACCCAACACACACAGAAAATTCATAATAAATATTATTTATTCATTTATACTATAAGTACATTATCAAAATGATAGGGAGAGGAAGAATAAGGTAACCTTGTGCTATCCTCTCCCAATCCCGATGAATTTCGATAATATTTCGACAATGGAAGATTGTTACTCGATGG